>NC_053023.1:607820033-608050810 GCF_003073215.2 Triticum urartu
CTACATGATGTAGCTCTTTGTGCGGTGTGTTTTTTGGGATCAGATGAACTTTGAGTTTATGATCAGATCTATGTTTTTATATCCATGAAAGTATTTGAGTTTGTTTGATCTCTTTTATGCATGATTGCTTATTGCCTCATATTTCTTCTCCGATATTTGGGTTTGTTTGGCCAACTTGATCTATTTATCTTGCAATGCAAAGAGCCACTTTGTAGTGGGTTCGATCTTACGGTGCTTGATCCCAGTGACAGAAGGGGAACCGACACGTATGTATCGTTGCTACTAAGGACACAACGATGGGGTCTATCTCTACATAGATAGATCTTGTCTACATCATGTCATCATTCTTATTGTATTACTTGGTTTCTCCATGAACTTAATACAGTAGATGCATGCTGGATAGCGGTCGATGTGGAGTAATAGTAGTAGATGTAGGTAGGAGTCGGTCTACTAATCTTGGACGTGATGCCTATGTAATGATCATTGCCTGCATATCGTCATGATTATTTGAAGTTATATCGATTGCTAAACAGTAATTTGTTTACCCACCGTTTGCTATTTTTCTCGAGAGAAGCCACTAGTGAAACCTATGGCCCTCGGGTCTCTTTCTCATATTATTTGCCTATGCGATCTATTTTCCTCTGCTTTTAATTTCAGATCTGTTAAACCAAAAATAGAAAAATACCTTGCTGCGTTTTATTCTTATTTATTTTTATTTGGCATTTGATCTATCAATCTACTACAATTTATTCACGTCTATTTGCCTATCTTGAGGCAATGCTGCCCGAAAGGGATTGACAACCCCTTTTACATGTTGAGTTGCGAGTAGTTGTTATTTGTGTGCAGGTGTTGTTTTTGTTGTGTTGCTTGGTTCTCCTACTGGTTCGATAACCTTGGTCTCATAACTGAGGTAAATACCTACCACCTTGTGCTGCATCATCCCTTCCTCTTTGGGGAAATACCGACGTAGCTTCAAGCCGCTCAAGCACTGTCTAGAGTTTTGCTAGCATAATAAATAACATTCAATTTCTTATCAACTCTTTGTCCTAGAACAGCACCAACAACATAATCACCAGCATCACACGTAATTTCAAAGGGTAGGTTCCAATCAGGTGGTTGAACAATAGGTGCAGAAATCAAGGCTTTGTTAAGGATTTCAGATGCTTCTACACAATCATCATCAAAAACAAATGGAACATCTTTTTGGAAGAGATTAGCGAGAGGCATAGAAATTTTAGAGAAGTCTTTAATAAACCTCCTATAGAAACTAGCATGACCAAGGAAACTTCTTATACCTTTGATATCGTTAGGACACGAAAAATCAACTTTAGCTTTATCAACTTCAATACCTCTTTTGGAGATTTTATGTCCCAAAACAATACCTTCATTAACCATACACTACTAGGGAAAAGCATATACACATAATCTTACCAGCAGCGCGCATTAAAATAAGGCAGTGCTGCTAACTAGCACTAGCGCGCGCATAAACCTTGCTGCCGAAATAAATGTATCAGTAGCGAGCCCTCTCAAAGACGTGCTACCGCTAGAATTGCCACGACGCCGCCGCTAGGCTAGTTCTAGCAGCAGCTTGCTAATATGAAGAGCACTACTACTAGGGACCATAGCAGTAGCGCATTTACACAATAACCGCTACTGCTAAGTTTACTAAAAAAATTAGTCCCACCTCACTTCATGAAGAGAGTTTGTACCACCTTAAATATGTTACTTCTCAAACTTTCACAAGCACTTGGTCTTCATTGAACTCTATGTGTAGAATTTGTGGCCGCAATATGAGTGTTCACCAGTTCCTAAACCGGTGAGGACTCATATTGACAAATCAGATTGTACACAAAAAGATCATTGATGATCAATGTATTTTTGATGTCTATTTTTACATGCTGACACATAGCAGTAGCACGCTCTTTGTGAAAGGCGCCATTGCTAGGTCGTTTAGCAGTAGCGCCTTTAGCTGTAGCTCGCTACTGCTAAGACATTCCATCTCCCCCACTCTCCGATCTATCCGATCCACTCACACTCTCTCGATCTCCCCCTCAACCCTCACGCCAGTCCTCCCCGTCGCCCCTCCTCCGATCTGTGCCGCCGCCACCTCCTCCTCCTCGCTGGACTCGGTACTGGCCTCCTCCTCCGTCCTCCCTCTAGTCGCCGCTAGTCGGCCCCTCCTCGCTCCGCATTCCTCCTCCGTCCTCCCTCCACTCGCCGCCGGCTGGCCCCTCCTCGCTCCGTCTTCCTCCTCCGTCCTACTCTCTCCTCCCTCCTTGAGTCGCCCCTCCTTCTCCCTCCTCCCTCCTCCATCCACAACCCCTCCTCCCTGCTACATTTTGATTTAGTAGGCTAGTTGATTTAGTTGATTTAGAACATTTTGATTTAGTTGATTTAGTATGTAGATGATTTAGTTGATTTAGAACATATTGATTTAGTTGATTTAGTAGGCTAGTTGATTTAGTTGATTTAGTAGGCTAGTTGATTTAGAACATTTTGATTTAGTATGCTAGTGGATTTAGTAGGCTAGTTGATTTAGTTGATCTAGTATGCACCATTTTATTGTTATTTTTTCTGTACATGGATAGGTAGATGCTTTTGTTTTTTTGTAAGAAGTTATTTTTTGGCAAAATGTAGGTGCCAATTTAGTTAAATTTGCCACTTGTTTTTTAATCAATTATCTTAGGCAATAGGGGCAAAATGAGATGAAATGTCTTGGTAGGTGGTACCCTTATTTGGTAGATATTTGTGAAAAGTTTTTTCGGCAATAGGTGACACCGAAATGCTTTGTCCATAAAATTGCTTCTCGTGGAAGAACCAAAAATATCACATGCTACTGTTTTTCTTTCCTGTGAAGTGAATCGTTAATCCTTTGCTCATATTGCTTTAGGAAAATGGCACCACCACCACCAGCGCTATGTCGACTGTGCAAGTCACGGTGCGCCAGCAGCCTTGCAATTGGCAAGCTATTTGGCATCTACTTCCAGCCGAGTTTTTGTCATGCGGCAGCAAGAAATTAGATGAAATGTAACAACTATTTTATTTTTAGTGTTGGCATTACTGCATTGTGTCATTTTGCTTTTTTTACACAGATCGTCCCATGCAATGTGAGGTTGAAATTCAACAAGCTGACAGGAGACACCGTGACATTTGAGGCTCTTGGGGGGCCGTACACTATGGAGGTCGAGAAAGGACGCAATATGTCGCATATTGGAGGAGATGGATGGGCCCGTTTCTTTGCCCACATGCGTCTTATTGGTGGTGAGTTGATCAGCTTCTCCTTCAGAGCAGAAAGACCCAAGCTGGCTGTCATTTATCTCAACCTGGTGGAAGATGACGAAGATGACGAACATGATGAAGATAATGAGGACGCACTCGATGAAGATGATGAGAACCCACTTCATGAAGCCATCATAGCTAAAAGAATGAGGTTGAGCGAGGATGAGGTGCGCAACCTATGGGATATAATTCCGCCATGTGATGACTTTGTCGGGGTGCCATTCGTGACCCGCCTGACAAGTACCATGGTCGATCGGCATGAAATGGTATGTTATACGTACCGCCTGTAGTAATTTGATGATATATATATGCTTTATTGTTATACTTACAAATGCAAATTATTCAATGATATGCTTAGTAATTGGATGATATATATGCATGTAGTAATTTGATGATATATATATATATATATTCTATGATATATTTATTAGTAGAATTCATGATTAGTTAGTACAAATGCGTAATACTGTGTCTTTTGATAGTGTAGAAATCTAGACTTAATAGAAATATATTTGCAAGAGTATGCGCGAGGCTATTTATTAATTGATATGTTTTTCTTATTCAGAAATTGCCAAAGAACCTATCTGTGAGTTGTGGTATCGTGCCTGATGAAGAAGGCTCAGCTGGACTACGCCTTACCGCAAGGGGCTCTGATACGTCTCCAACGTATCTATAATTTTGATTATTCCATGCTATATTATATTCTATTTTGGACATTATTGGGCTTTATTATACACTTTTATATTATTTTTGGGACTAACCTATTAACCGGAGACCCAGCCCAGAATTGTTGTTTTTTTGCCTATTTTAGGGTTTCACAGAAAAAGAATATCAAACGGAGTCCAAACGGAATGAAACCTTCGGGAACATGATTTTCGGAACGAACATGATCCAGAGGACTTGGACCCTACATCAATACATCAACCAGGAGGCCACGAGGTAGGGGGGCGCGCCTACCCCCTGGGCGTGCCCTCCACCCTCGTGGCCTCCCTGTTGCTCCACCGACGTACTCCTTCCTCCTATATATACCTATGTACCCCCAAACTACCAGATACGGAGCAAAAACCCTAATTCCACCGTCATAACTTTATGTATCCACGAGATCCCATCTCGGGGCCTGTTCCGGAGCTCCGTCGGAGGGGGCATCGATCACGGAGGGCATCTACATCAACACCATAGCCTCTCTGATGAAGTGTGAGTAGTTTACCTCAGACCTTCGGGTCCATAGTTATTACCTAGATGGCTTCTTCTCTCTTTTTGGATCTCAATACAATGTTCTCGCCCTCTCTTGTGGAGATCTATTCGATGTAATCTTCTTTTGCGGTGTGTTTGTTGAGATCGATGAATTGTGGGTTTATGATCAAGTTGATCTATGAACAATATTTGAATCTTCTCTGAATTCTTTTATGTATGATTGGTTATATTTGCAAGTCTCTTCAAATTATCAGTTTGGTTTGGCCTACTAGACTGATCTTTCTTGCAATGGGAGAAGTGCTTAGCTTTGGGTTCAATCTTGTGGTGTCCTTTCCCAGTGACAGTAGGGGCAGCAAGGCACATATTGTATTGTTGCCATCGAGGATAATAAAGATGAGGTTTACATCGTATTGCATGATTTTATCCCTCTACATCATGTCATGTTGCTTAAAGCGTTACTCTATTCTCTTGAACTTAATACTCTAGATGCATGCTGGATAGCGGTCGATTTGTGGAGTAATAGTAGTAGATGCAGGCAGGAGTCGGTCTACCTGTCTCGGATGTGATGCCTATATACATGATCATACCTAGATATTCTCATAACTATGCTCAATTCTGTCAATTGCTCAACACTAATTTGTTCACCCACCGTAAATACTTATGCTCTCGAGAGAAGCCACTAGTGAAACCTATTGCCCTCGGGTCTATCTTCTATCATATTAATCTTCCAATACTTAGTTATTTCCTTTGCCATTTATTTTACTTTGCATGTTTATCATAAAAATACCAAAAATATTATCATATCATATCATATCTATCAGATCTCACTCTCGTAAGTGACTGTGTAGGGATTGACAACCCCTTATCCCATTGGTTGCGATGATTTATTTTTTTGTGTAGGTGGGAGGGACTCGTGTGTGGCCTCCTACTAGATTGATACCTTGGTTCTCAAAAACTGAGGGAAATACTTACAATACTTTGCTGCACCACCCTTTCCTCTTCAAGGGAAAACCAACGCAAGTGCTCAAGAGGTAGCAGGATCCGTCACCACCTGTACTTACCGCATGGACCCAAACGGTCGCACACACTTAAACTCGGTTGGGTGGAAGAGATTCCTTGTTGGCAAGAATCTTCATGTTGGACAGGCCATCCTAATTACTATTAGGAACACCCACCGCCCAGTCTTGAGGATGATGATCGTCGTCGATATCATCTAGAACTACATATCTATGTGTGTGGCTATATCATCTAGAACTACATATGATGATCGTCGTCGATATCATGTAGAACTACATATGATGATCGTCGTCGATATTATCTAGAACTACATATGATGATCGTCGTTGATATCACTTTGTACTGCTTCAGGATGCATGTTGAGTATATATGAAATTATTATCTTGTACTCCCTCCATTCCAAATTACTCGTCGTGGTTTTAGTTCAAATTTGAACTAAAACCATCACGAGTAATTTGGAGCCGAGAGAGTACTACCTAGTACCTATAATGCTTTATGAAATTGATATCTAGTAGTACCTAGTTTCTGGAAATTGCTTTTTATTGAAGCTGAAACGGGGTAGGAAGCCGGGGGGAAATGATGAAAGATATAGCAGTAGCACGGGGCCAGGAAATCGCTACAGCTAATTAATAGTAGCGCATTCCGGAAACGCGCTGCTGATATAGTCCATAGTAGTAGCGCCGGTGCAGACCGTGCTACTACTAACTGTTAGCTGTAGCGCCTTATTGGTAGCGCGGCTGCCCGCGCTGCTGATAGCCTCAAAACCAACGCTACTACTAGGGTTTTCCCTAGTAGTGATAAAGTGGCACTTATCCCAATTCAAGACAAGATTAGTTTCTTCAACATCTCTGCAAAATTTGATCAAGGTTGCTCAAGCAATCATCAAAAGAAGTTCTGTAAACGAAGAAATAATCCATGAAAACCTCAACAATCTTTTCACAAGAGTTAGAGAATATAGGAGTCATACATCTTTGAAAGGTAGCAGGTGCATTGCATAAACCAAAAGGCATACGTCTATAAGAAAAAGTACGGAAAGGGCAAGTAAAAGTAGTTTTTTCTTGATCCTCTTTTGACATAGGTGTTACCGTCGTTGGTGATCCACAACTGGTTTAGCATCTGGCTCCATATTAATTCTGTGCTGACATAGAGTGGGACTAATGCCCTTAAGATCATCAAGTATATGTAATATGTCTCCAACGTATCTATAATTTTTTATTGTTCCGTGCTATATATATTATCTGTTTTTGATGTTTTATATGCATTAATATGCTATTTTATATGATTTTGGGACTAACCTATTAACCTAGAGCCCAGTGCCAGTTTCTATTTTTTCATTGTTTAGAGTTTCGCAGAAAAGGAATAACAAACGGAGTCCAAACGGAATAAAACATTTGCCATGATTTTTCTTGGACCAAAATACACCCATGAGACTTGGAGTGCAAGTTAGAGGAGCCTCGAGGCAGCCACAAGGGTGGAGCGCGTGCCCAGATGGGGTGGGGCACGCCCCCCGACCTTGTGGGACCCTCGTAGCTCCCGTGACATAATTCTTTCGCCTATATATACTCTTATACCCCAAAAACATCCAGGGGAGCCACGAAATCACTTTTCCACCGCCGCAACCTTCTGTACCCGTGAGATCCCATCTTGGGGCCTTTTTCGGCATCCTGCCGGAGGAGGAATCGATCACGGAGGGCTTCTACATCAACACCATTGCCTCTCCGATGAAGCGTGAGGAGTTTACTTCAGACCTACGGGTCCATAGCTAGTAGCTAGATGGCTTCTTCTCTCTCTTTGATTCTCAATACAAAGCTCTCCTCGATGTTCTTGGAGATCTATTCAATGTAATACACTTTTCCGGTGTGTTTGCCAAGATCTGGGATTTATGATCAGCTTATCTATGAATATTATTTGAATCTCCTCTAAATTCTTATTTGCATGATTTGATATCTTTTAAAGTCTCTTCAAACTCTTGATTTGGTTTGGCCAACTAGATTGGTTTTTCCTGCAATGGGAGAAGTGCTTGGCTTTGGGTTCAATCTTGCGGTGCTCGATCCTAATGACAGAAGGGGAACCGACACGTATTCTATTATTTCCATCGAGGATAAATAGATGGGGTTTTCATCGTATTGCTTGAGCTAATCCCGCTACATCATGTCATCTTGCTTAAAGCGTTACTCCGTTCTTTATGAACTTAATACTCTAGATGCATGCTGGATAGCGGTCGATGTGTGGAGTAATAGTAGTAGATGCAGGCAGGAGTTGGTCTAGTTGACATGGATGTGATGCCTATATTCATGATCATTGCCTTAGATATCATCATAACTTTTCACTTTTCTATCAATTGCTCGGCAATAATTTGTTCACCCACCGTAATAATTTCTATCTTGAGAGAAGCCTCTAGTGAAACCTATGCCCCCAGGTCTATTTTCCATCATATAAGTTTCCGATCTACAATTCTAGTTTCCTATTTACTTTCTTTTGCAATCTTTTACTTTCCGTTCCATAAACGAAAAATACCAAAAAAATTACTTTACTGTTTATCCATCTCTATCAGATCTCACTTTGCGAATAACCGTGAAGGGATTGACGACCCCTTTGTCGTGTTGGTTTCAAGTTGGTGTTTGTCTGTGCAGGTATTCGGTCACTTGTTGCATAATCTCCTACTAGATTGATACCTTGGTTCTCAAAAATGAGGGAAATACTTACACTCCTTTGCTGCATCACCCTTTCCTCTTCAAAGGAAAAACCAACGGAAGTTCAAGAGGTAGCAAGAAGGATTTCTGGTGATGTTGCCAGGGAGATCTACACCAAGCGAAGGCATACCAAGTATCCATCATAAACTCTCATCTCTCGCATTTCATTATTCGCCATTCGCCTCTCGTTTTCCTCTCGCCCACTTCTCAAATGATTTTCGAAGAGATTCGCCTTTTCTTCGCCCCTCTTTCGTTCATCTTTTCTGTTTGCTCGTGTGTCGCCATCATGTCTGAAACTGGGTAGGTTATTGCTGAAAAGGATAGTAGTGTGGATGGGGGGAAACTTTGATGCTTTTGTTAATTTTGAACCTCATGAAGAAACTACCATCTTGCATGCTAAGAAATTCCACATTGGTAGCGGAAATATTATTGGAAAAGGGTTTATTCAATATTTCCTTACTTGTGCCGGTGCACTCCCCACTATGGGTGGATCTATCCTCCATAAAACTAGTAGCCCTGCGGATGCTATATCTTTGCTTGTTGTTGAACTTGAAAGACAATTTGTTCACATGCATCCATCCATGCAAAGGATTTTTCTAGAGTTTTCTAATATTGAGCATTCTTCTATTAAGCGCGCCGCCACTATATTCCTAGCCCATGTGTTTAGATTTATTATGAAAAAAGCTAGTGAAATTTTTGCTCATTACAAAGTAGGTGGTGGTCATCCTCCCATAGAGGTAATTCTCTTTAATCAAGAGGATATAATGCGCTTACGGTCTTTAGATCATGTTGCTTGCAACAAAAAATTTAGAAAGAGGGTTCCTACCGATGTTTTAGTTAATAAGATTTCTGAGCTGAATGATGATTTTGCTATTCAAAGCCGTGGGTGCGTTTCTCTCTTGGACATAAGCTCATGACTCTTTGCCAAAAGAATGCTTATAATGACGAGTTGGTCATACAATATGAAGGACCGAAGGATGAACCAATTTCTCGCGAGATTGATCTTGGGGACTCTTAACCCGTTAAATTTAGCCCTTTTGTTTACTTTTGCTTGCAACAAAGAAAACTTGCTGCTGAACGAAGGGAGTATGAGATGAGTTTTCGGGATTTTCCCTATCATTATTACGACAATACTTAGATATATTCGTGTTTTTATGCCTAGCTAGGGGCGTTAAACAAAAGCGTTTGTTGGGAGGCAACCTATTTTTATTTTTGTTCTTGATTTTTAGTTCCTGTTTTGCTTTGAATAAATCATCTAGCCTCTGGTTATATGTGGTTTTGTGCTTAAATTAGTGTTTGTGCCATGTAAGACCTATGGGATAACCTACGGTGATAGTTAATTTGATCTTGCTGAAAAACAGAAACTTTGCGCTCACGAAAAACAGAAACACGCTCCATCATTGTCATATTGCTTTGCATGATCATGTAGTTGACATCGTATTTGTGGCAAAGCCACCGTTCATCATATTATACATGTCGCTCTTGATTCATTGCACATCCCGGTACACCGCCGGAGGCATTCACATAGAGTCATATTTTGTTCTAAGTATCGAGTTGTCATTCTTGAGTTGTAAGTAAATAAAAGTGTGATGATCTTCATTATTAGAGCATTGTCCATGTGAGGAAAGGATGATGGAGACTATGATTCCCCCACATGTCGGGATGAGACTCCGGACGAAAAATAAAATAAAAAAAGAGGCCAAAAAAAGAGAGAAGGCCCAAATAAAAAAGGAAGGAAATAGAAAAGAAAAAAATGAGAGAAAAAGAGAGAAGGGACAATGTTACTATCCTTTTTGCCACACAGGTGCTTCAAAGTAGCACCATGATCTTCATTATAGGGAGTCTCCTATGAAATCACTTTCATATGCTAGTGGGAATTTTTCATTATAGAACTTGGCTTGTATATTCCAAGGATGGGCTTCCTCAAAATTGCCCTACGTCTTCGTGAGCAAGTGAGTTGGATGCACACCCACTTAGTTTTCTTTTTGAGGTTTCATAAAATTATAGCTCTAGTGCATTTGTTGCATGGCAATCCCTACTCACTCACATTGATATCTATTAATGGGCATCTCCATAGCTCGTTGATACGCCTAGTTGATGTGAGACTATCTCCCTCTTTTTGTATTCTCCACAACCACCGTCTATTCCACCTATAGTGCTATGTCCATGGCTCATGCTCATGTATTGCGTGAAGATTGAAAAGGTTTGAGAACGTCAAAAGAATGAAACAATTGTTTGGCTTGTCATCGGGGTTGTGCATGATTTAAATATTTTGTGTGATGAAGATGGAGCATAGCCATACTATATGATTTTGTAGGGATAAGCTTTCTTTGACCATGTTATTTTGAGAAGACATAATTATTTTGTTAGTATGCTTCAAGTATTATTGTTTTTATGTCAATATTAAACTTTTGTTTTGAATCTTACGGATCTGAACATTCATGCCAGAATAAAGAGACTTACATGGATAAATATGATAGGTAGCATTCCACATCAAAAAATTTATTTTTATCATTTACCTACTCGAGGACGAGCGGGAACTAAGCTTGGGGATGCTTGATAAGTGTCCAACGTATCTATAATTCTTGATGATTCCATGATATTATATTTTTTTGTTTTGGATGTTTTATATGCATTATTATGCTATTTTATATGATTTTTGGGACTAACCTATTAACCTAGAGCCCAGTGCGAGTGCCATTTTCTATTTTTTCCTTGTTTTAGAGTTTCATAGAACAGGAATACCAAAGGGAGTCCAAACAGAATGAAACTTTCGCCATGATTTTTCTTGGACTAGAAGACACCCGGGAGACTTGGAGTGCAAGTCAGAGGGGCCTCGAGGCGTCCACAAAGGTGGAGGGTGCGCCCAAGGGGGTGGGACGCCCACCCCCCAGACCTTGTGGACCTCTCGTAGCTCCCCTGATCTAATTCTTTTGCCTATGTATACTCTTATACCCCCAAAAACATTCGGGGAGCCACGAAACTACTTTTCCACCACCGCAACCTTCTGTACCCGTGAGATCCCATCTTGGGGCCTTTTCCGGCATCATGTAGGACGGGGAATCGATCACGGAGGGCTTCTACATCAACACCATTGCCTCTCCGATGAAGCTTGAGTAATTTACTACAGACCTATGGGTCCATAGCTAGTAGCTACATGGCTTCTTCTCTCTCTTTGATTCTCAATACAAAGTTCTCCTCGATGTTCTTGGAGATCTATTCGATGTAATAATCTTTTGAGGTGTCTTTGCAGAGACTCGATGAATTTTGGATTTATGATCAACTTATCTATGAATATTAGTTGAATCTCCTCTAAATTCTTATTTGCATGATTTAATAAATTTGCAAGCCTCTTCGAACTATCGATTTGGTTTGGCCAACTAGATTGGTTTTTCTTGTAATGGGAGAAGTCCTTAGCTTTGGGTGCAATCTTGCGGTGCTCGATCCTAGTGACAGAAGGGGAACCGACACTTATTGTATTGTCGCCATCGAGGATAAAAATATGGGGTTTTCGTCATATTGCTTGAGTTAATCCCGCTACATCATGTCATCTTGCTTAAAGCATTACTCCATTCTTCATGAACTTAATACTCTAGATGCATTATGGATAGCAGTTGATGTGTGGAGTAATAGTAGTAGATGCAGGCAGGAGTCGGTCTACATGACACAGATGTGATGTCTATATTCATGATCATTGCCTTAGATATCGTCAAAACTTTTCGCTTTTCTACCAATTGCTCGACAGTAATTTTTTCACCCACCGTAATAATTTTGTCACAGCCCTAGAATTCTGCTTTGTAATTAGTTGCATCAGTGAGTGGCATCCATGCATCATGTTTAAATTCCTTTTAAATGTGAATTGGGGAAAGTGGAAAGCGTCAGACATCATTTCTAAAAATGATCAACATTAAAAATTGCTTCAAACAAACCTAGGACGTGGCTTTGCTGGCTCTCTCCATTCTTGAAGGGAGATCGGGAGTTGGTCCTTCACAAGAACTCCGCACTGACGAATGAACTTGTCCGCAATCTTCTTAGGCGCTAATGGTTCACCATTAGGTTTGATGGCCTCGATATTGTACTTTACGCCCTCCTTCCACTTTTTGTTCGGGCCGCGTTTCCTGTTTCCTGAAGATTTGCTCGATCCAGATGGCTGAAAGAAGAAAGATCGATTCGTTAATATATCTTCAAGTCATTTAAAACATGTGATGATCACCAGATGCCCGCTTATATAAATATACATACCTCGCCGGTCTTTGTTGTTTCAAGATCAACATTTTCTTCGTCATGATCATAGTTCATGACTTCATCAATTTGGTCGTTGCGATCGAATATCATATCACCCTCCCCGGTGTTGTTTAGATATTCGGAGCCGTCATAATCTTCTTCATTCTGATCATCATCTGGCCCACGAGGATTGCGTATGATATTGAACAGGGCCTCTTCTCCCTCTCTGCCGGTATTGTTCGCCATAGGTTTTGTTTAACTAATCCAAAAGAAATATATTCAAATTACAATGCATGGATGCAATCAATTAATAAGGAAAAAGTGAACCAATCATAGTACATAATAAGCATCATCGAATATAATCTTGAATATGTTGTCTCGAATAATAGATATAATCTCGAATACATCGTCTCGAATAGTATATATAATCTCGAATAAATCATCTCGAATATTATATATCGAATACATCACTAGCTAGCTAGCTAATAAAGATCGAATGCTAGAGAGTAATCTAGGCGGTGGACAACCAAAGTGAAGGAACCATCACTGGATCATAGCTCGGGTGATCTCCCCAAAGAACCTGCCAGGTATTGGGGAACCTGACGTCCATAGCAGCCATGTAGAGATAGACATGCTCGTCCTCCTCCCTAACACGACGACGTACCACCACCGGCGGGGCCGGCTCCCTCCGCACCGAAAGTGGCCCACGCGAACGCCACCAAAGGAGATGAGGGTCGACGATGGGACCCGGGGCTGGGTTCCTCACCAAGCGTCGCGCCCCTGAAGGTAGCACCTCCTAGTGCCAGCCTTGCGGAGCCCAGTCCCGGACATGGGTCCTCTGAAGCAGGACATCGTCGCGAACGGGTCGACGGCGAGGATGCGGGCCGGGCATCGTCGACAACAAATACTATATGTCGCAAACATAAAGTAACATTTTTTAAATGATGGATTGTGATTTCATATATGCAAATTCTTAACTAAAACTAACATTTCTAATATTTCTATAACTAAAACTAACATTTCTAATATTTCTATAACTAAAAAAACATTTCTATATAACTAACATTTCTAATATAACTAACATTTCTATATAACTAACATTTCTAATATTTCTATATAACTAACATTTCTATATAACTAACATTTCTAATATTTCTATAACTAAAAAACATTTCTATATAACTAACATTTCTAATAATTCTATAACTAAAAAACAGAAAGATTGTGTGTGTGTGTGTGTGTGTGTGTGTGTGGTACATGGCGGCCGGGGCAGGAGCTCACCGGCGAGGCGCGACGACGGGGGGCGGCAACAGGGACGGAGACGGAGACGGCGACGGGGATGGGGCGGCGACGGGCCGGGCGGGGACAACGGGAGGACGGGGCGGGGCGCGGCGACGGGGCGCGGCGCGGCGGCGGGGACGACGGGGACGGGGACGGCGACAGCGACGGACGGTGACGGGGTCGGCGACGAGGGGCGGCGGCGACGGGGCAGAGGAGAAAGAAGCAAAGGGAGAGATGAGAAACTGACAAATTTTTTGAAGTGTTTTCTTATATAGAACAACCTTTAGTACCGGTTGGAGGCACCAACCAGTACTAAAGGTCTGTTTTGGCCAGGCCAAGCGGCGGGAATGGCACCCCTTTAGTACCGGGTGGTGGCTCCAACCGGTACTAAAGACCCCCCTTTAGTACCGGTTCGAGCCACCACCCGGTACTAAAGGGGGTGCGCTGGCGCAGGTGCGGTGTGAAATGTTTAGTCCCACCTCACTAGCCGAGGGGCGTCCGCACTGGTTTATAAGCCCAAGTGCGGTAGCTCCCTCAAGGTCCTCTCCAAAGCAGGCCTACTAGGCCTAAATGTTTTGTGCTGCCCTATGGGCCTACTGGGCCTTTGCGGGCCTGCATCCTAGCTCAACAACAGGTTGGGTTTCTAGTCGTATGCAGGCCGCTGTGACGCAGTAGGTGGGCTTTTTTTTCTTTTTTTTTGCTTTATTTATTTTTGTTTTATTTATTTTTGAGTTGTTTTTTGCTGTATTTAGAGTTTCTTTGTGAATATTTTTTCTTTAGGTACAAAAAATTACAAACTTTCTGTTAGTACCGGTAGTTTACAAATTTGAATAGTTTAAATTTTGAATTATTTGAAATTTGTGTGAATCACTAGTTTGTGAATAACTTAACTTTGAAAATAGATTTTTCGGTGATCCTTTTTTCTTATGTTTAATATTAGTGTGTTTTATCATTATATTCAATTTGGTAATTCTTAGGTTATTTAAAAAATGAAATGCCTTTGTAACGGATGAGTTTTCGTCCGAAACCCTCATACTTCGAAAGAGATTGTCCATTTCGTATACGAAGTGCATCCAGTTT
Source organism: Triticum urartu (assembly GCF_003073215.2). NCBI lineage: Eukaryota > Viridiplantae > Streptophyta > Magnoliopsida > Poales > Poaceae > Triticum > Triticum urartu. The sequence goes on from NC_053023.1 coordinate 607,834,802, forward strand.
TTGCGGTAACCCTCTCTACTTTTTTGAACATGCTATGTGGGTGAAATTATGATACCATGCCAACTTTCAACCTTTTCTGAGTTCATTTGAAATGCTTTTCAATTTCAGGGTCATTTAGCTGAAAAAATCAGTAAATGCATGAAAGAATTTGCTTGCACATAAAATTTCTTCGCATTTCAAATGCCAAAACACATAACTAGCTACCCTAACTATTACAGAGATTCCCTCCTGGGTGTGAAACACAGAAGAAAGTGATGATAGTGAAGCCGATCCCATCCCAGATCTTTGGGTGTAAAACTTTTTCTTCACGTGTGTCCCTTTGCGCCGTAGCCATGGAAAATCTTCATCATTTAACTGGATGCTCGGGTAAATATTCACTGTGAATGGAGCAATTTCATCAAACTTTTCATAATCTCCTGACATGTCTGTCTTGTCATCGACTCCCACGATGTTTCTCTTCCCAGAAAGAACTATGTGCTGCTTTGGCTCATCGTATGATGCATTCGCTTCCTTATCTTTTCTTTTTCTCGGCTTGGTAGACATGTCCTTCACATAGAAAACATGTGCCACATCATTGGCTAGGACGAATGGTTCGTCTGCATACGCAAGATTGTTGAGATCCACTGTTGTCATTCCGTACTGCGGGTCTTCCGTTACCCCGCCTCGTGTCATATTGACCCATTTGCACCGAAACAAAGGGACCTTCAAACCACGTCGATAGTCAAGTTCCCATATGTCCTGTATATAACCATAATATGTTTCCTTTCCCGTCTTGGTTTCTGCAACAAAGCGGACGCCACTGTTTTGGTTGGTGCTCTTCTTATCTTGGGCGATCGTGTAAAATGTATTACTATTTATCTCATACCCTTTGAAAGTCATTATATTCAAAGATGGTAACTGGGGCAGCAAGTACAGGTCATCTTCAATAGAGGCGTCATGCATGGTACGTGTCTGCAACCAGCTGGCGCAACTCCTGGTTTGTTCACGTGTAATCTAGTGATCAGACCGCTCCGGGTGTTTGGAGCGTAGCAAATTCTTGTGTTCATCCATATACGGAGCCACCAAGGCGGAATTCTGTAGAACTGTGTAGTGTGCTTCAGTGAGAGAATATCCGTCCATACATATTATTTGTTCCCCTCCTAGTGTGCCTTTTCCATCCAGTCTTCCCTTATGCCGCGATTCAGGAACACCAATCGGCTTAAGGTCAGGAATAAAGTCAATACAAAACTCAATGACCTCCTCATTTTCATGGCCCTTGGAGATGCTTCCTTCTGGCCTAGCACGGTTATGAACATATTTCTTTAAGTCTCCCATGAACCTCTCAAAGGGGAACATATTGTGTAGAAATACAGGACCCAAAATGTTAATCTCTTCACATAGGTGAACTAGGACGTGCGTCATGATGTTGAAGAAGGATGGTGGGAACACCAACTCGAAACTGACAAGACATTGCACCAAATCATTCTCTAACCTTGGTATGATTTCTGGATCGATTACCTTCTGAGAGATTGCATTGAGGAATGCACATAGCTTCACAATGGCTGATCGAACGTTTTCTGGTAGAAGCCCCCTCAATGCAACCGGAAACAGTTGCGTCATAATCACGTGGCAGTCATGAGACTTTAGGTTCTGGAACTTTTTCTCTGCCATGTTTATTATTCCCTTTATATTCGAGGAGAAGCCAGACGGTACCTTAATACTGAGCAGGCATTCAAACAAGATTTGCTTCTCTTCTTTGGTAAGTGCGTAGCTTGCATGACCCTCATGTATGCCGTCTTTTCCGTGCATACGTTGCTGGTCCTCCCGTGCCTCAGGTGTATCTTTTGTCTTCCCATACACGCCCAAGAAGCCAAGCAAGGTCACACAAAGATTCTTTGTCACGTGCATCACGTTGATTGCGGAGCGGACCTCTAGGTTTTTCCAATAGGGCAGGTCCCAAAATATAGATTTCTTCTTCCACATGGGTGCGCGTCCGTCAGCGTCATTCGGAACAGGTTGTCCACCAGGACCCTTTCCAAAGACCACCTTCAAATCCTTGACCATATCATGTACATCAGCACCAGTACGGTGGCGAGGCTTCGTCCGGTGATCCGCCTCACCTTTGAAATTCTTTCCTTTCTTTCTTACGGGATGCCTGCTCGGAAGAAATCGACGATGTCCTAGGTACACATTCTTCTTACAATTAGCCAAATATATACTGTCGGTATCGTCCAAACAGTGCATGCATGCGCGGTATCCCTTGTTTGTCTGTCCTGAAAGGTTACTGAGAGAAGGCCAATCATTGATGGTCACGAACAACAACTCCTTTAGGTCAAATTCTTCCCCCATGTGCTCATCCCACGCACGTACACCTGTTCCATTCCATAGTTGTAAGAGTTCTTCAACTAGTGGCCTTAGGTACACATCAATGTCATTGCCGGGTTGCTTAGGGCCTTGGATGAGCACTGGCATCATAATGAACTTCCGCTTCATGCACAACCAAGGAGGAAGGTTATACAAACATAGAGTCACAGGCCAGGTGCTATGGTTGCTGCTCTGCTCCCCAAAAGGATAAATGACATCTGCACTTAGACCAAACCATACGTTCCTTGCGTCATCTGCAAACTCCTTCCTTTACTTTCTTTCAATTTTTCTCCACTGCGACTCGTCAGTGGGTACTCTCAACTTTCCGTCTTTCTTATGGTCTTCTGTGTGCCATCGCATCGCCTTGGCATGCTCTTTGTTTTGGAACAAACGTTTCAACTGTGGTATTATAGGAGCATACCACATCACCTTGGCAGGAATCTTCTTCCTGGGGCGCTCGCACTCGACATCACCAGAGTCATCGCGGCTGATCTTATAGCGTAATGCACCGCATACTGGGCAAGCATTCAAATCCTCGTACTCACCGCGGTAGAGGATGCAATCATTAGGGCATGCATGTATCTTCTGCACCTCTAACCCTAGAGGGCAGACAACCTCTTTGCTTCGTACGTACTCTCGGGCAATTCGTTGTCCTTTGGAAGCATATTCTTTATCATTACCAGCAACTTTCCAAATCCCTTGTCAGATACACCATTCTCTGCCTTCCATTGTAGCAATTCCAGTGTGGTGCCCAGCTTTTTCTTGTCACCTACGCAATTCGGGTACAACAATTTTTTGTGATCCTCTAACATGCGCTGCAACTTCTTCTTCTCCAAATCACTTGTGCAATTTCTCTTTGCATCGGCAATGGCCCGACCTAGATCATCAACGGGCTCATGCGATGCCTCTTCTTCAGCTTCTTCCCGCATTGCCGGCTCAGCTTCTTCCCGCATTACTGGCTCAGCTTCTTCCCTCATTGTTGTATCATCGTATTCAGGGAACCCATGGCCAGGATAGCTGGCGTCGTCCTCTTCTTCTTCATTCACTAGTAGAAAAGGGGTCAAATGTTCACCCCTTTAGCCCCAGTTTGTATTTGAGCCGGCACTAATGTGACCATTAGTGCCGGTTCGAATGGCTATGCATTAGTGTCGATTCGTAATGAACCTTTAGTACCGGTTCGTGCCACGAACCGGTACTAAAGCGGTGGTGGCAGGCTGGCGTCAGGCCAGTGCCCCACGAGTCCCTTTAGTGACGGTTTGTGACACAAACCGGTACTAAAGGTCTAACCTATACTACCAGTTTGTGTCACCAACCGGCACTAAAGAGTCTTAACCTATAGTCCCGGTTGGAGGCACAAACCGGCACTATAGGGCAATTTTCAAACTCTACCCCCCCCCCCCCCCCCCCCCCCCCCCCCCCCCCCGTGTATTGCCATTTCAGTTTTGAAAAAATCAAAAGAAAATGATAAAAACTTCAAAAAATAAAATCCTTCGAGAGGTAGTTATATTACTACATCTACTAGTTAGGAAAATTTGAAAACTTAAATTTGGACATGTTTTGCAAAAAGTGTAGGGAAAATGTAAAACGACTATAACTTTTGCATACGATGTCGGAAAAAAACGTATAACATATCAAAAAATTCAGCACGAAAATCCGCATCCGATGGAGACCGCCTACGGCCTGTTTGCAATTTTTTAGAATCCTCAAATTCCAAAAGGAAAAAAATATATGGTCAAATTTTAGTTTTTTTAAAAAAATAGTTAAATCTGGTCAAACTACTTATTCAAGAAGTATTAATGTTACTACATAATTATTCAAGAATATTAGTGTTACTAAATAATTATTTCAATCTTTTGAATTTTGGTCAAATCTGGTCAAACTGTGGTCAAACTATGGTCAAACTTATTCAAGAAATATTAGTGTTACTAAATAATTACTGTTTTTTAGAATAATAGTTTCAAACTCAAACGGTGAAACATGTGACCTAATGCTCAAGCTAAACTACTGAGGGTTAGTAGGATTGATAGCTTACATTTGTCAGGAAAACAACAAGTGCAGACTTGGAATGTAGGGGGAATAGAACTCCGAAGTTAAGCGTGCTTAGGCTGGGGGAGTGAGAGGATGGGTGACCGGCCGGGAAATTAGGCGATTTGGAATGAGTGATCCACACTTGAGCAGTTAAGAGAGGTGATTAGACACTAAATCATCAAATAATTCAGAAAAATTGAAAAAAAAATCAAATTTTTTTCCAAAATTTTCAAAAAAAATTTCAAAAAAAACCAGGGCGCGAGCTCACGCCATGTGGTGGCACTTTAGCGTTGGTTCATGCCGAACCGGTACTAAAGGGGGGGGCCTTTAGTGCCCACCCTTTAGTGCCGGTTATGGAACCGGCACTAAAGGCCCTTACGAACCAGTTTTAAAGCTCTGTTTTCTACTAGTGATTGTCTTCCATCATAACCCCTCTTTCTCCATGCTTGGTCCAAACATTATAGTGGGGCATGAAACCGGACTCAAACAGGTGGACGTGAATGGTTCTTTACGTAGAGTAATTGTGACCATTCTTATAGCCAGCACATGCACAAGGCATAAAAGCCATCCGCCCGCTTGTTTGCCTCAGCCGCAAGCAGAAAAGTACGCACGCCATTAATGAACTCGGGAGAGCACCGGTCATCGTACATCCATTGCCGGCTCATCTTCAATACACAACACCGAAAACACCAAATTAATACAATACATAAAGTTCATACATAAAGATCATACAACACTTAAATGCAACAAACAAATAACTCTCTAGCTAAAGAATTTAAATGCAAGAACAAATGCGATCAAGATTGCAACTAAGGTAACAATTGATCCAATAGCATAATGATACCAAGCATCACTATGAATGGCATATTTTCTAATCTTTCTAATCTTCAAGCGCATTTTCTCCATCTTAATCTTGTGATCATCGACTACATCGGCAACATGCAACTCCAATTCCATCTTCTCCCCCTCAATTCTTTTCAATTTTTCCTTCAAATCCTTGTTTTCTCTTTCAACTAAATTTAACCTCTCGACAATAAGGTCGGTTGGAATTTCCGGTTCAACTATCTCCTACATACAAATATCTATGTCAACTTCATGGGCATAATTTGTCATAAACACGAAATGCAATGAATAGTTTTAAAAGAGAATATACCACATCCGAATCATAACCCGGACGAGGGCCGACGAGGACGGATATCAAAACCATGGCACTATGTATAACAAACTACGTATGGGTAAGATAATTATACGAGTAACTATATATCCAAATCACACAAACATCAATTTTTTATATAAAACTTCATGAACAAGAGGCTCACCACAAGGTGGTGCTGGCGACGGGACGTTGCGAGCGATCGACGGTGGTTACGACGGAGATTTAGAAGGTACCAAGTAAACCACACCTACATATGCAAACTAAGTGTTATTTTTGACCTCAAATTGCATATAAATCAAATACTAGCACATATATATAATTCCTCCGAAATTACTAAACAGAAAAATCAATCACTATATAAAGCATTGCACGAGCTAATCTAGCAATGAGAGATGAAAGGACAAAGTTGCTAACCTTTGTGATCATTTGAATGGAAGGGGGCCTTCAAATCTTGACAAATTTTGGGCAAAATGTGTGATGAGCTTGAGAGGAAGTGGGAAAAGAACAGAGAGGAGAGGGGAAAGGGGAAGAACAGAGCGAGCTCGGGTGGACGAAGGGTCTATGTAGGACGACCTTTAGTACCGGTTCGTGATACGAACCGGTACTAAAGGTGCTGGAGGGGCCCCGGACTGACAACATCCTGCCACCACTCACTTTAGTACCGGTTCGTGGCACGAACCAGTGCTAAAGGTTCACCACGAACCGGTACTAATGAGAGCGACTGGCTAGCCGTTGGAACCGGTACTAATGCACACATTAGTGCTGGCTCAAATTCAAACCGGCACTAATGTGCTTCACATTTGACCCTTTTTCTACCGGTGCTACCACCCTTAAGATGAATCTCGCCCTCGAGATTTGGGTTGTCTAGAAAATAGGTGTGGGTGGTCTTTGCGAAGATCATCCTCTCGTTCCCAGGTGGCTTCGTCCTTGGTATGGTGGCTCCACTGAACTTTGCAAAACTTAATAACCTTGCTGCGGGTAACCCGACTGGCAAACTCGAGAATCTTGACTGGTTTCTCCTCATAGGTCAAATCATTGTCCAACTGAATCGTGTCCAGCGGTACTGTATCTCTCAGAGGAATGTCAGCCATCTCTGTGTGCCACTTCTTCAAATGAGAAACGTGGAACACACCGTGAACTCCTGATAATCCTTCGGGTAATTCCAACTTATAAGCAACTTCTCCCATACGTTCCAAAACTCTCTATGGTCCCACAAAACATGGCGCTAACTTTCCCTTAACTACAAAGCGCTTAACTCCTCGGAGTGGTGATACTCGAAGATACACTCTTTCTCCAATTTCATAGACTACCTCCTTGCGTTTTGAATCTGCATAACTCTTCTGTCGGGACTGATCTACCTTTAGTCTATCTCTAATCAATTTAACCTTCTCTTCTGATTCCTTAATCAAATCTTGTCCAAATACCTAACGGTCTCCAACTTCATCCCACAACAATGGTGTCCTGCACCTCCTTCTGTACAAGGCTTCGAAAGGCGCCATCTTCAAACTAGCCTGGTAACTATTGTTGTATGAGAACTCTGCGTAAGGAAAGTTGTCATCCCAACTAGATCCATAATCTAGTGTAGAAGCTCTCAACATATCCTCCAGAATCTGGTTGACTCTCTCGGTTTGTCCATCTGTTTGCAGGTGAAAAGCTGTACTGAACTCCAGTCTGGTTCCCAAAGTTTCATGCAACTGATTCCAAAACTTTGAGGTAAACCGGGTTCCTCTATCTGATAGAATGGTCCTTGGAACTCCATGCAAACATACGATCCTGGTCATGTATCTCTTGGCCAACTTGGCACTTGTATAGGTGGTTTTCACTAGGAAAAAGTGAGCTACTTTAGTCAAGCGATCAACTACTACCCATATAGAATCATATCCTGATTTGGTCCTGGGCAATCCGGTGATGAAGTCCATGCCAAGCTTATCCCACTTCCATTCGGGTATCGGCATAGGCTGTAACAATTCGGCTGGCTTTTGATGTTCTGCCTTCACTCTCTGACATACATCACATGGCTACATACTCGACAATATCCTTCTTCATACCAGTCCACCAGAAACGCTCCTTTAAATCCACATACATCTTGGTGTTTCCGGGGTGTATCGAGTATGGTGAGTCATGAGCCTCCTGAAGTGTTAACTTCCTGATCTCAGTGTTATTGGGCACATAAACACAGTCCTCAAACCACAAGGTGGCGTGCTCGTCCTCACGAAAACCTTTGGCCTTTCCTTTGCTCATTCTCTCTTTTATCTCGGCGACCTCTTTGTCATCCTTCTGAGCTTCTCGAATCTTTCCTAACAATGTAGAGTGAACTTCCATTCTTGCAACAAAACCTCTAGGGACAATCTCCAATCGAAGTTCCCTGAGATCCTCTGCCAACTCCTTTGGCAATCCTACGCTTATGAGTGTGTTGGCATAACTCTTCCGGCTCAAAGCGTCTGCTACGACGTTAGCCTTGCCTGGATGGTAGTGAAGCTTCATGTCATAATCCTTTATAAGCTCCAACCATCTCCTCTGCCTAAGGCTCAGCTCCTTCTGTGTGAAAATGTACTTCAAACTCTTATGGTCAGTGTACACATTGGAATGGTTTCCAATAAGGTAATGTCTCCAATTCTTCAACGCATGCACTACGGCAGCTAACTCCAAATCATGCGTGGCATAATTTAACTCATGCGTTTTTAGTTGTCGCGAGGCATACAAAAAAACTCTTCCGACCTGCATCAGTACTCCTCCAAGTCCTAAGCGAGAGGTCTCGGTGTCAAAACCGGTGGATCTCGGGTAGGGGGTCCCGAACTGTGCGTCTAAGGCGGATGGTAACAGGAGGCAGGGGACACGATGTTTAGCCAGGTTCAGGCCCTCTTGATGGATGTAATACCCTACGTCCTTCTTGATTGTTCTTGATGACATGAGTATTACAAGAGTTGATCTACCACGAGATCGTAGAGGCTAAACCCTAGAAGCTAGCATATGGTATGATTGTATGTTGTCCTACGGACTAAACCCTCCGGTTTATATAGACACCGGAGGGGGCTAGGGTTACACAGAGTCGGTTACAAGGGAGGAGATCTACATATTCGTATTTCCTAGCTTGCCTTCCACGCCAAGGAGAGTCCCATCCAGACACGGGACGAAGTCTTCGATCATGCATCTTCATAGTTTAATAGTCCGACTAAAGGATATAGTCCGGCTGTCCGGAGACCCCCTAATCCAGGACTCCCTCAGTAGCCCCTGAACCCAGCTTCAATGACGATGAGTCCAGCGTGCGGTATTGTCTTCGGCATTGCAAGGCGGCTTCTTCTCCAAATCCTGAATATCTGCTAAGTAGTGCCCGGCTCCCATAAATATTAGACTTCTTGGCTTCTGCGCCCAATAAGGGCTATCTTCCATGAGTCGAGCGAATGCGAGGAGCCAGGGCGTTTTTATATTCGCCCCCTAGCCAGGTAAATAAATCATCTATTAAAGCGATGGGGATTCTTAGATCCTATCCACACCATCCTCCCACGGCGAGAATCCATCAGAGCGCACTCGGAAAAATCCATTCCATCATGGCTGGCCATCGCAGCTCCTCCTCTCGCTCCCGTAGCCCTAAGCCCAGTGATTGGGAGAAGTGTTCGGTCCCGCACAGCCGATTAGTAGAGTTGCAGACCCAGGTATTTCTCCCTCAAGCGTATATGATCCCCGTTCGAGCCGGGCTCGCCATCTATAATGGCGGGGAGCAAGTGGAGAGCTTCCCCAATTCCTCCAAAGGGGAGCGGGTATGCCTTGTCCCTTACCTACTAAGGGGACTCGAGTTTCCAATTCATCCGTTCCTCCGCGGGCTCTTGGAGTTTTACGGCCTCCAGTTACATAATTTCAACCCTGCTTCCATATTACACATCGCCAGTTATGTTTCCTTTTGTGAGTTGTTTCTGGGCTGCGAGGCTCATTTCGAGCTGTGGAAAAGGCTATTCTGCCTTGTGCCCCGCACATAGAAGGGCTCACTTTATCAAGTGGGCGGAGCCGAAATATGGCGCATCGCCGAGACCAAATACCTATCCGGTACTCCGAAGAAGACGTCCGAAGACTGGCCTTTAGAGTGGTTTTTCATGGAGGACGTCCCCCTTACAGACCCTGTTCGGCAGGGTCTTCCTGAGTTCAACAACGCTCCTCTGAAGAAATGCCGAAGCTGGCACCCACGGAGCCCCCAGGAGGAAGACAACGGAGAAGTCCTTTACCTGATGAACCGGATTAAAGTGCTGGCTCAATCAGGATTGCCAATAATCGAGGTTATGTCAATATGCATAATGCGGGGAGTGCAGCGCTTCAATATCGAGGGCACCCTTGTGGTGTTTTAACGGGGAAGATGATGCCACCCATTATGGGTGTAAGGGACTAGACTCCGCTGCTGCTTTAGCAAAAATTCTGTCCAAGTTGTTCAAGGGAGAGGAAGAGGAGTTCATCCGTATCAAGCCACGGGATGGATTCTCCATGTACAACCCTCCAAGCTGGGTGAGTTGTACCTCTTTACCCCCGACCTTCCCGCATTCTTCGTCGTAGATACTCACCTTGCCATTTCACAGCAGGAACTGCAAAAAGTTGTAAGGGAGGTCAACAGCCCACCTCCACAACTAGAGGACCCTGGCCGGGCCCTCGATCCCGGACTCGAAGAGGATCCGGACATATTCGTGGAGCTGATAGACAGAAAATTCTATCAATTGAGCTGCGATGACGCCATGGTGGCCATAACGGCCAACTATCCTGGACAACTCCCTGTGTCACACGTAATAAAAACCAAAGTCCCAACTCCCCAAAAGGATCCCCTTTTATGCACTTCACCTACCGTACACATATGGTGTTTTACAGGGAAGGCCTCTGGGACGCCGTGCCGAACCCGCAGTAACTCGCCAACAAGAGGCACGGAAGCCGGGTAGGCCAAAAAGGAAGGCGGCCAGGACGGAGACGCCGGCACAGAGGTATGACACAGAACCTCACTCTGTGGTTGTCGTATTTCTTAAAATATAATGATGTCCATGTTTCCTAGCAGAAAAAACGCTCGCCGGACTATATCTGGAGAGGTTTCCGATCACGCCTCGACCAGTCGGGCTCCAGAGCCGGACATAGAGGCGGAGTCTAACGCGGGGCAGACGCCGGATGTTCCTCCTACAGAGGATGCGGACAGACTATCCGCTACAAATTCCGAAGTGGAGAGTGCCATGAATCACAGGCGTCGCCGGGCCGTACTCCGTGATGCTTGTTTCTCACCAGAGGCATTTGATGCCTTCAATTCCGGAGACGCATACATCCGTGCCGATCAAAATGGTCTAGCCAGAGCCACAGACCAGTATGTAAGGGATATACGGGTAAGAAAATCTGACGATTATATGTATCAGTAGCCCCTGAGACTTGAAATAGTTGACGCAACTGATTTAAGGATCATTATTTGTGCAGGTTCTTACAGAGAAGAATTCCCAATTGTCTCAAGAGTTGGACGAGTGCAAGGCCCAGCTAGGGACTGCTGTTGCCGCGTTGATGGAGTCCGAGAAGGGTCCTTCTGTTAACACTTGTTTCCATTGCAAAGAATATGGGTACCAAGTAGTATGCGACATGTATGCAAATCTAACAATAGATGTTGCAGGTGGCCCCGGAGTGAATCCGGAGGCCATGGCGATGGATGCGGCACGTGATGATCGACAACGAAATGGCTGGCGAGCGCGTGCTTACGTGAGTCAGGTAGGAGAAAAATGATATCCAAGACGCCAATATCCGGCTGGGCATGGAACTGAAAGATGTCCGAGCCCAGCTTGCGGACTCCGTGAAGGAGAATAAACGGCTTCGGTGCGGCATTTTTAGTAAGTGCTTGAACGAACTTTTAAAGGAGTTCGGCGAAGAAGCCGGCTAACAAAGTTATGTCTGCAGGTATGCTGACGGGTCGTCCCGCGGAGGAGATGCCCGGGTCTTCGGGTGATCTTCTACCAGAGCTCTCACAACTGCACAAACAAGTTCGGCAAATGATGCAGGGTATTTCCCAAGCCTTGTGGCCATCCCCGTCCCCGCCATGAGGCATAGGGGAGCTTATAGAGAAGCTCAAGGGAGCACAGCGCCGCTTCCGATTATGGAAGATATCTGCCTGCCGACAAGGTGCAAGGGAAGCCTGGGCTATGGTGAAGACGCGCTATACCAAAGCGGACCCAAACCACATGGCCGAGGTTGGACCTGTGGGGCATGATGGGAAAGAGATCCCCATCAGTTTAGTGTATGATCAAGTAGAATTAGCCGCAAAGTATTCCCAACAGGATTGTAGGCTAGACAGCCTGTTGGATGGTATAGAAGAAGAATTTAATCAGTCTTAGCGACTGTGTAATTCAAGTGACATATGTAAGGTCCCTAGCCGGATTGTAAATCATTTGTCATGGCGGACCTTTTTTGCTTCGACCTCTGGACCCGATAGTCCGGAGTGTATCCGAATACCCGCTCGATTATGTAAAAATCGGGGTATGCATGGAGACCAGGCGTAGGGGTCATAAGTGCTTGAACAGACAAGTACCCAACTAGTTATGTTATATTACATGGGTAGTAAGAAACATCTTCCAGGGAGAATAGTTCTGTTAAGGGTTCCTTTCCCTAGGTACGCATGCCCTAATGTGCATGTCCGAACTGCAAAAAGAGACGCAGAATATAAACATCTGGGGGCATGTTCCAAATTAGATAAAAGTCATCTTTTATTCACCGGCCGAATATTCCCTTAAGAACGCTAGCTTTCGGCTTCACCCAGTCTGAGGTACACATCCGGCTAACCCGACAGTAACAATCGCAGAGGTGCTCCCCTTATGCCCTAGCCGAATTAACGGGAACATAGGGCATAAGTACAAGAGCCAGGCAACCTAGCTTGGCCAAATCTTAAGTCATATCGATGCATATAATGGCGAAAAAAGGTACATGCGGAAGAATAACACATGTATGGGACGTAAAGCCTAGGAAAATAGTTAGATTAAGCTTCTGTGTAAGAAGCCCCAAGGTATAATGGGCGCGGTTAGCACGTCGAGATTGTGTAACCAGGACACAATTATAGCCTTTAAGGGTCTTGAAGAGAGTAAAAAGGGAGAAAGAGAGAAAAGATAGATATGAAATAAATTGGCGGATGTATGGAGACGAACATAGAGTCCGGCGCTAGGCGTAGAATCTTCGGAGTCTGGCTGCATTCCATGGGTTTGGCTCGAGTCGATTATCCGATGCATCCCGCAGACGGTACGCTCCACCCATCAGAACCTGGTCAATAATGAAGGGACCCTCCCATTTGGGCTTGAGCTTGTTCTTTTTCTTCCCCGGCAGGCGTAGAACTAGTTCGCTAACGTTATAGGTTTTGGCCCGTACTTCTCTTCTTTGATACCTTTGCCACGTCGCGCTCCTCCTCTATGGTGTCCAAACTGTCCTACTGATCAAGCTCGGCCTCTTTTTCTTCGTACATGCGCACTCGAGGTGAGTCATGAATTATGTCGCAAGGCAGAATCGCCTCTGCGCCGTACACCATAAAGAATGGTGTGTATCCGGTAGCGTGATTCGGTGTGGTCCGCTGCCCCCATAGTATGGAGTCGAGCTCCTCTACCCAATGCGTTTTTGACTCCTTTAAGGACCACACTAATCTGGGTTTAATGCCGCTCATGATAAGACGATTCGCTCGCTTGACATGACCGTTAGTTTGTGGGTGATAGATAGAAGCATAATCGAGCTTGATGCCCATGTTGCTGCACCAAAGCTTCACCTCGTCGGCTATAAAGTTCGTGCCGTTGTCAGTGGTGATTCTGTGGGGGACGCCATAACGGTGTACGACCCCGGATATGAAGTCTATGACCGGTCCGGATTCGGCCGTTTTGACAGGTTTAGCTTCTATCCATTTGGTGAATATATACACCATGATCAGTAAGTATTTTTTCTTATGGGTTCCCCCATTAAGGGGTCCAACCATATCAAGCCCCCAGACCGCAAAGGGCCAAGTAATGGGGATTGTTTGGAGAGCGGTAGGCAGCATATGGCTTTGGTTTGCAAAAAGCTGGCAACCGACGCAATGTTGGACCAGATGCTGCGCATCTGCCTGGGCCGTCGGCCAATAGAAACCTATACGGAAGGCCTTGCTTACAAGGGCCCGGGCTGCGGCGTGGTGGCCGCCGAGTCCAGCATGGATTTCTACCAAAAGCTTCCGCCCTTCCTTGTCGGAGATGCACCTTTGAAGGACTCCGGTAGTGCTTTTCTTATAAAGCTCTCCCTTGTGGACCTTGTAGGCTTTAGATCGCTGCACTATGCGGCGTCCCTCATTTTGGTCCTCGGGTAGTTCCTGCCTGGTTAGGTAGGCCAGGAATGGTTCTGTCCACGGGGCGATGATGGCCATTATTACGTGGGTTGAAGGTGTTATTTCGATGGAAAAGCCTCCGGTTGTGTCAGAGTGTTCGGTATCTGGGGTTTTGGCCGGGTCCCGACTATTGTTGCCGGTGTCCCCTTCCCATACCACGGATGGTTTAAACTGTTTTTCCAGGAAGATGTTAGGTGGGACAGGGTTGCGTTTAGCGCCGATACGGGCGAGGATGTCCGCCGCCTGGTTGTTTTCCCGAGCCACATGGTGAAATTCAAGCCCCTCGAACCGAGCTGACATTTTGAGGACGACATTGCGATATGCCGCCATTTTTGGATCCTTGGCATCGAAGTCTCCATTTATTTGGGATATTGCGAGGTTCGAGTCCCCACGCACCTCCAGGCATTGAATGCCCATGGAAAATGCCATCCGGAGACCGTGTAACAGGGCCTCGTATTCGGCTGCATTGTTGGAGTCTGTATATAGTATTTGGAGTATGTATTGCACTGTATCTCCGGTGGGGGACGTCAGGACGACGCCAGCCCCCAGACCAGCTAGCATTTTAGAGCCGTCGAAGTGCATGATCCAATTGGAGTATGCGCCGTACTCTTTAGGGAGTTCAGCTTCTGTCCATTCGGCTACGAAATCGGCCAATACTTGCGACTTAATGGCTCGCCGTGGTTTATATGTTATGTCAAACTGGAGGAGATCAATAGCCCATTTGGCAATCCGGCCCATGGCATCGTGGTTTTTTATTATGTCGCTGAGTGGTACTTCGGAGGCCACCATAATTGAACACTCTTGAAAGTAGTGTCGTAATTTCTGGGATGCCATGAATACCATGTATGCTATCTTTGGATAATGTGGGTACCGTCATTTGCAAGGAGTGAGGACGGTGGATACATAATATACCGGCTTTTGAAGTGGGAATTTATGTCCGTCCATCTCTCGTTCGACGACGAGCACTGCGCTTACAACTTGGTGAGTTGCCGCTATATATAATAGCATTGGTTCGCCAACATTTGGCGCAGCCAAGATTGGGTTCGTGGCCAGGATGGCTTTTATTTCTTCCAGTCCGGGCGTGCCTACGTTCGTCCACTCAAAGTGTTCGGTGCGCCGAAGAAGGAGATAGAGGGGAGTGCCTTTTCTCCTAGTCGGGAGATAAAGCGGTTAAAGCCGCCACACATCCAGTTAACTTCTGGATTTTCTTGAGGTCAGTTGGGATAGCCAACTGCGACAGGGCCCGGATTTTGGCCGGATTTGCTTCGATTCCTCTGTTGGAGACTATAAAGCCCAGGAGATTTCCGGCGGGTACACCGAAAACGCATTTTTCCGGGTTGAGCTTAATTTCGTATGTTCGGAGATTGTCGAACGTGAGCCTCAAGTCATCTATTAAGGAGTCGACGTGTCTGGTTTTAACAACCACATCGTCGACGTATGCCTCCACTGTTTTGCCGATCTACTTTTCCAGACATGTCTGAATCATGCGCTGATACGTTGCGCCAGCGTTTTTGAGCCTGAAGGGCATTGTGTTAAAACAGAAGGGTACATATGGAGTGATGAATGCCATTGCGGCTTGGTTGGACTCCGCCATCTTAATTTGGTGGTAACTCGAGTATGCGTCGTGGAAGCACAATGAGTTGTGTCCTGTGGTAGCGTTGATAATTTGATCGATGTGAGGGAGGGGGAAGGTATCCTTTGGGCAAGCCTTATTAAGGTCCTTGAAGTCAACGCATAGGCACCAGGATTTGTCCTTTTTTGGCACCATCACCAGGTTTGCTAGCCAGTCCGGATGCTTTACTTCTCTAATCAATCCGGCCTCCAGTAATTTGGCTAGCTCCTCTCCCATGGCTTGTCGCTTAGGTTCGGAGAAACGCCGATGAGTCTGCTTGACCGGCCGGAATCCTTTTAGAATGTTAAGGCTATGCTCGGCCAGCCTGCGTGGGATTCCTGGCATGTGTGAAGGATGCCAGGCGAATATATCCTGATTCTCGCGCAGGAACTCCCGTAGTGTGGTGTCTACGGCGGGGTTTAACTGTGCCCCAATGGACGTTGTTTTTGTGGGGTCCGTTGGATGGACCTGGAATTTGACTATTCCATCCACTGGTTTAAAGGAGGTGGACTTGGATCTTTTGTCTAGTATCACATCGTCCCTGTCCACTGTGGAGCGCAGCGCGGTTAACTCCTCCGCCATAAGGGCTTCGGATAATGCCTCGAGGGCCAGTGCGGCTGTTTTGTTCTCGGCGCGGAGTGCTATGTACAGATCACTAGCTAGAGTGATGATTCCATTGGGTCTAGGCATTTTGAGCTTCATGTACCCGTAATGGGGTATGGCTTGAAAAATCGTGAATGCCTCCCGCCCTAGAACGGCGTGGTATCCGCTACTAAACGGGGCCACTTGGAATGTGATTTCTTCGGACCTGTAATTCTCCGGAGTGCCGAATACCACAGCTAGTGTGATTTTCCCAGCGCAACGTGCCTCCCGATTGGGGATGATTCCTCGGAAGGTCGTGCTGCTTTGCTCAATACGGTTGCTGTCTATTTCCATTTTTTGAAGAGTCTCCTCATAAATGAGGTTTAATCCGCTGCCGCCGTCCATGAGCACTTTAATGAGCCAAAAGCCGTCCACAATTGGACCGAGGACCAAAGTGGCTGGTGCTCGGGCTGTTTGGAATTTAGGTTCGTCACTGGCATTGAAGGTAATGGTCGTGTCGTTCCATGGATTTATTGCTGCTATGTGGCAGACTTCGGCGAGGCTGTGGAGTTCTCGCTTACGCCTATTATTTGAGGCAAAGGTCTCGAAGCCTGTTAATACTGTATTGTTATCCACGGGAGGGTGTTCTGGGGTGTTTTGGACGACAAGATCCTCACCGCTCTTGGCCACCTGCCGGAGTACCCAACATGCTCTAAGGCTATGCGTCGATATGGTATCTGTTGTACTATGAATTTTGCAGGGCCCGTTAAGCCATCCCTCCAATACGGTTCCATGCCCTGTAGTGGGTTTTTGCTTATTTGTAATTGAGTCGAGCGACTTACGAGAGTGCACCCTTTTAGTTCGGACTGGGGGTTTTGTCAGAGCCGGATTGCCCCAAAATTGTGTTTGGGTTTTCCAGGCGCTTTCCATCGCACAGTACTTCCGTACTATGGCCGCCAAGTCAGCGAAGTGTGCTATGTCACGGCGACTTATGGCGTTGAGGATCCCCTTGTCCGTGCAATTGTTGCAAAAGAACGAAATTGCATCTTCCTCGCGACAGTCCTTGACCTTGTTCATTACAAGGAGGAATCTGGCCCAATAGTGATGTATTGTCTCTTGGGGCGCTTTCCTAATGTGGGAAAGATTGTTTGTATCTGGGTGGGTGGGTGGATTTAAGTCCGGACCCTGACCCAATCTGAGATCCCGGGGTAGGGGAGTTTCCGATCTTGGAAGTTCGTGCTCCGGGAGGTTCCTCCACGGGTTCGGTATGCGACCTGATTCTAGGTTCAGGGTCAGGGCGATGTCCTCCTGTGAGTGGGTATGCGGCTCGGAGAGCTCGGGAATCCGGACATAGTTCGTCCTCAGGATAGAGGGAGAACCGCCGCGTTGTTCCTCCACCACCTCTATTTGATGGGTGACCGGCAGAGAGTTAATCTCCCATTGGTCGGGTTTAAGCCCGATCTAATCGTAGTCCATAGTGACTCCCAGGGCAGCGAAGCGATCCAAGAGCTCGTTCAAAGAGGATAGCTCCATTGGATCCATCTGCTCGGTGAATTTTGAGCCGATGTGGAGGCTATTTTCGATGACCCGAGAAGTCATCGTCGGTGAAACAGCCGAGCGGGCGGTGATGACGAAGCCGCCTAGTCGAAGAGTTTGGCCTACAGCCAGGGCTCCCCCAGAAGTGATGTTGTCCTTGACAACGAGATGAGCCATCCCCCCTTATGATGATGGCACGGTGGAACTCTCAATGAAAGCACCAATGTCGGTGTCAAAACCGGCGGATCTCAGGTAGGGGGTCCCGAACTGTGCGTCTAAGGCGGATGGTAACAGGAGGCAGGGGACACGATGTTTACCCAGGTTTGGGCCCTCTTGACGGAGGTAATACCCTACGTCCTGCTTGATTGTTCTTGATGATATGAGTATTACAAGAGTTGATCTACCACGAGATCATAGAGGCTAAACCCTGGAAGCTAGCCTATGGTATGATTGTATGTTGTCCGACGGACTAAACCCTTTGGTTTATATGGGCACCAAAGGGGGCTAGGGTTACACAGAGTCGGTTACAAGGGAGGAGATCTACATATCCGTATTGCCTAGCTTGCCTTCAAGGCCAAGGAGAGTCCTGATACGTCTCCGTCGTATCTACTTTTCCTAACACTTTTTCCCTTGTTTTGGACTCTAACTTGTATGATTTGAATGGAACTAACCCGGACTGACGCTGTTTTCAGCAGAATCGCCATGGTGTTGTTTTATGTGCAGAAAACAAATATTCTCAGAATGACCTGAAACTCCACGGAACATCTTAGAAAAAACAATAAAAAATCCTTGCCAAAGATGAAGACCAGGGGGCCCACACCCTTCTCATGAGGGTGGGGGCGCCCCCCTAGGGCACGCCCCCCTACCTAGTGGGCCCCCTAGAAACCCTCCGATGCCAACTCCAACTCTATATTTGCTTTCGGAGAGAAAAAAATCAGGGAGAAGAAATCATCGCGTTTTATGATACGGAGCCGCCGCCAAGCCCTAAAACCTCTTGGGAGGGCTGATCTGGAGTCCGTTCGGGGCTCCGGAGAGGGGGATTCGTCGCCGTCGTCATCATCAACCATCCTCCATCACTAATTTCATGATGCTCACCGCCGTGCGTGAGTAATTCCATCGTAGGCTTGCTGAACGGTGATGGGTTGGATGAGATTTATCATGTAATCGAGTTAGTTTTGTTAGGGTTTGATCCCTAGTACCCATTATGTTCTGAGATTGATGTTGCTATGACTTTGCTATGCTTAATGCTTGTCACTAGGGCCCGAGTGCCATGATTTCTGATCTGAACCTATTATGGTTTCATGAATATATGTGAGTTCTTGATCTTATCTTGCAAGTCTATAGTCACCTACTATGTGTTATGATCCGGCAACCCCGAAGTGACAATAATCGGGACCACTCCCGGTGATGACCATAGTTTGAGGAGTTCATGTATTCACTATGTGCTAATGCTTTGTTCCGGTTCTCTATTAAAAGGAGACCTTAATATCCCTTAGTTCCCAATAGGACCCCGCTGCCACGGGAGGGTAGGACAAAAGATGTCATGCAAGTTCTTTTCCATAAGCACGTATGACTACATACGGAATACATGCCTACATTACATTGATGAATTGGAGCTAGTTCTGTGTCACCCTATGTTATGACTGTTACATGATGAACCGCATCCGGCATAATTATCCATCACTGATCCGGTGCCTACGAGTTTTCCATATACTGGTTCTCGCTTATTTACTTTCCCGCTGCTACTGTTATAATCACTACAAAATACCAAAAACATTACTTTTTCTGTCTTTACTTTTGTTGCTGCTACCACCACTATCATATTACTGTGCTACTAAACACTTTGCTATAGATATTAAGTTTCTAGGTGTGGTTGAATTGACAACTCAGCTTCTAATACTTGAGAATATTCTTTGGCTCCCCTTGTGTCGAATCAATAAATTTGGGTTGAATACTCTACCCTCGAAAGCTGTTGCGATCCCCTATACTTGTGGGTTATCAAGACTAATTTCTGGCGCCGTTGCTGGGGAGCATACCTCTATTCTTTGAGTCACTTGGGATTTATATCTGCTGGACACTATGAAGAACTTGAGAGATCCAAAAACCAGGATCTATCCCTCAACTACGAGGGGAGGTAAGGAACTGCCATCTAGCTCTGCACTTGATTCACCTTCTGTTATGAGTAAGTTTGCGACACGTACACTTGCTTCTGCTATTTGTTCTGATATGTCGCATGTTATTGATGATGCCACTTCTGCTATGCATGATACTTATGATGAAACTGCTTCTATGCCTGATACTACTGTGCCCCTTAGTGAATTTCTTGATGAACAAATTGCTAGGGCTAGAGAAAAAGAAATTTTTGAATCTGAATACGATGATGATAGTGATGATGAAAATATGCCTGTTATTCCTAAGGGTTATCTTTTTGATATGGAATCTTCTGCCGCTATTTTAGCTTGCAGAGATAGGTATGAGCTTAAGAGGTTATTAGTTAAATGGAACAAAGAATCACTTAGAGATAAAATGAAACACGACCCTGCTTTTGCTACTTCACCTATATGTGTTCCTGATAAGGATTATGAATTCTTTGTTGATCCTGATATAATTACTTTGGTTGAATCTGATCCGTTTTATGGCTATGAATCTGAAACTGTTGTGGCACATCTTACTAAGTTAAATGATATAGTTGCCCTGTTCACTAATGATGAGAGATCGCGTTACCTCTATATACTCAAAATATTTTCGTTCTCATTAAAGGGTGATGCTAAGATATGGTTTAATTCTCCTGATCCTGGTTGTGTGTGTAGTCCCCAGGATATGATTTATTACATATCTGCTAAATATTTCCCTGCACATAAGAAACAAGCTACTTTGAGGGAAATATACAACTTCATGAAAATTAAAGAAGAGAGTCTCCCACAAGCTTGGGGGAGGCTTCTCAAGTTACTTAATGCTTTGCCTGATCATCCTCTTAAGAAACCTGAAAAACTTGATATCTTTTATAATGGACTAACCGATGCTTCCAGAGATTACCTGTATAGTTGTGCTGGTTCTCTTTTCAGGGAAAGAACACCGGATGAAGCTGAAATTCTATTGAATAATATGTTGACAAATGAAAATAATTGGGCACCTCCTGAGCCAGCTCCTGAGCCAACTCCTGCTCCAATTATTGAGCCTATTCCTAAACCAACTCCGAAGAAGAGAGGTGTTCTATTTCTCAGTCCCGAAGATATGCAAGAGGCAAAGAAATCTATGAAAGAAAAAGGTATTAAAGCTGAAGACGTTAAGAATTTACCTCCTATTGAAGAAATGCGTGGTCTTAATTCACCGCCTGTTGAAGAAACTTATGATCTTAATTCTTTATTTATTGAAGAACCTCCTAATCCCGATATCCCGACACAGGTAGTAAAGGTAAATTCTCTCTATAGATATGATAAAGCTGAAGTCCCTCCTACTAAAATTGCTAGTCAGTGCTTGGATGAGTTTGATAACTTTATGTTTAAGAAAGATGACTTCAATGCTTATTTTGGTAGACAATTAAAAGAAAATACTTATATGATTAGACACTTGGGTGATTATATGGCTAATATTAAAGGTGAACTTAAACTTGTTAGCAAACATGCTTCTATGGTTACAACTCAAGTAGAACAAGTACTTAAGGCTCAAAAAGAAGTGCTTGATGAATGAATAGTAAGAAAAATGATTATGTTGTTAGAGTGGCTACTAGAACTAGTAGAATGACTCAGGAACCTTTGTATCCTGAAGGCCACCCTAAGAGAATCGAGCAAGATTCTCAAAGAAATAATATTGATGTTCCTAGTTCTTCTAAAAATAAGAAGAAGAAAAATGATAGAACTGTGCAAACTTCTAGTGAACCTATTGCTGAACCACCTGATAATCCAAATGATATATCTATGTGTGATGCTGAAACACAATCTGGTAATGAACATGGACCTAATGAAAATATTAATGATGATGTTCATGATGATGCTCAACCTAGTAATGATAATGATGTAGAAATTGAACCTGCTGTTGATCTTGATAACCCACAATCAAAGAATCAACATTATGACAAAAGAGACTTTGTTGCTAGGAAACATGGTAAAGAAAGGGTACCTTGGGTTCAGAAACCTATGCCTTTTCCTCCGAAACCATCCAAGAAAAAGGATGATGAGGATTTTGAGCGCTTTGCTGAAATGATTAGGCCTATCTTTTTGCGTATGAGATTAACTGATGTGCTCAAAACAAATCCTTAAGCTAAATATACGAAGGATATCATTACTAATAAAATAAAGATACCGGAAGCTGAAATTTCCACCATGCTTGCTAATTATACTTTTAAGGGTGGAATACCAAAGAAACTTGGAGACCCCTGAGTACCTATGATACCTTGCTCCATTAAAAGAAATTATATTAAAACTGCTTTATGTGATCTTGGAGCCGGTGTTAGTGTTATGCCTCTCTCTTTATATCGTAGACTTGACTTGAACAAGCTGACACCTACTGAAATATCTTTGCAAATGGCTGATAAATCAACTGCTATACCTGTCGGTATTTGTGAGGATGTGCCTGTTGTGGTTGCAAATGTTACTATTTTAACGGATTTTGTTATACTTGATATTCCCGAGGATGATAGTATGTCTATTATTCTTGGAAGACCTTTTATTAATACTGCAGGGGCTGTTATTGATTGCAACAAAGGCAATGCCACTTTTCATGTTAATGGTAATGAGCATACGGTACACTTTCCGAGGAAACAACCTCAAGTTCATAGTATCAACTCTATTTGAAAAATTCCATCGATTATATTTGGAGGTTTTGAATTTCCTCTTCCAACTGTCAAGAAGAAATATGATATTCTTATTATTGGGGATGTGCATATCCCCGTTGAGGTAACTTAGTGTTATTCAAAATTTCTCCAGTTTCATGATTATCGGAATGAGTTTGTTAACAAGACTTGATCAACCTTGTTAGTGGATTATTTTTTGATGGGCATGAGATGGATGAAACTAGAAGCACAACCTTCTGTACCCCACTTTTACTTTATGTTATTTATATTAAATAAAGTAATCATAGTATTTTTCTGTCTGTTTCCTGACTTATCCATGCAATATAAAAATATCCCAAAAATAAAAGTCGTAAGAATGCCATGCCAATTTAATATGATTTTTTCGGGAATATTTAAGGATTTACTGTGCAAAAATTACTGCGGGAGGAGCTGCCACCTGGCCACGAGGGTGGTGGGCGCCCCCCCTCTTGGGCGCGCCCCACTGCCTCGTGGGCCCACGGTGGCCCTCCTCCACTTATCCCAGCACCCATCTTCTTCCTCTATCTTACACAAACCAGAAAAGCCAACTCAAGCACGAGTTCCAGCCACTTTTGCTATGATATTCAATCTCCTTGCTCAAAGCACCTCTCGCAAAACTGCTTCGGGAGATTGTTCCTTGGTATGTGACTCCTCCATTGGACCAATTAGTTTTTATTCTAGTGCTTTATTCTTTGCAAATTTGTGCTGCATAGGTGACCATGTTCTTGAGCTTGCATGTCAAATTTATATGGTTCCAAGTAGTTCTAATTCTTGATATAGGCTCTAGGCACTTGTAGGAGTAGTTGCTATCAATATTATTGAGTTCGGTTTACTTTTATTTTGAAGTTACTAAAAATTTCAGAATTTTTCAGAGAAAAACAATATGCTTAGGAAGATGTTGCAAGGTGGTTCCTCTAAGAAGCAAGGACCCAGGATTTCTACGTGCGATGCTGACGAGGATCCACCAAGAGACGCTCCAGTACGGCCTTGCGAATGGCCGTCGGAAAATTTTATGGACCGTGCGGGAATTAAAGAAGAATTCAAAGCATATTTGCGCAATGCCGGTCTGGAGGATTTTGAGGCTAACAAATGCCCCCAGTATCATGATCTCACAAGTTCATTTGCGAGGAGGTTTGAGTATTCATCTTCGCGTAATTCTCCTTCAGTCATGTTTGATCTCTATGACAAATCTTATACAATGGACTTAGAGGATTTCACTTCTGCTTGCAAACTTCCATCATGGGGTAGTTTTAGGGATCCCCTTAAATATGAATTTAGAAACTTTCTTGCTAGTATAACTGTGGGGGAATCTGGAGATATAACGCAGGCTACCATAGGGAGCATTCACTTTCCTGCTATACATTATTTTTCTCTCTTCATCGGTAGATGCATAAATGCTAAGGATGAAGCATGTCACATGTGTGTCCCTGATCTTATCATTCTCAGGAGTGCTATGTTAGGAGACCAATCTTATCATAGGGGAGCCATTGTAGCTCGTAGGTTGCATCATAATAGACATAATGGAGATTTCTTTGGAGGAATTTATGCAACCCGCTTAGCTCATTTTCTTGAGATAGACATTCGTGAGGGTGATATGGAGTTGCCTCCTGCATATTTAGATTATGACTCTATGGCTTCGCACCAGTTTGTCGAGAGGCCTGAATCACCTCTCTTATATCGTTTAATTTTTGACAAACGACGTGTTTTCCGTATTACTCTCCCTACTCCTGCCTTCTTTGATTCACAGACAAAAGGAAGATATATTATTACCAGAGAGGAGGCAGAAGAGTAAGAGAGGAGAGCGGAGGTAGCTCGCCTCCACGCTGCAGCTCAGCAGGGGATAACCGCTGCACATCAGTATGATCCCAACTATTCTTCCTCATCACAGTACGACCCCAACAACTATTATTATGGATATCCGCCAGGCCAGCCGTGGCCATAGACCAACTTAGGCAAAAAGCCTAAGCTTGGGGGAGTGCGTATTTCTCACCGACATTACATTTATGTTCACACACACTCATTGCTAGATGTCGGTGCTCATACTTTTTCACTGTAATATCCATGCTAGTTTATTTTCTTTTTCCTGCTTTCTTCTTGTGTGTTTGCTTAACCTTAAGAAAAAAAATTAGTAGTAGTTTATTTTTCTACTATAGTAGTAATAATTAAAAAGAGAACGCAAAAATATTTCCCGTTCTTCATTTGCTAGTTGGGAGCTTTCCCGTGTAAATAGTTTTATTTCTTTTCTTTATTTTGGGGGTCAGTAGGAGAAGACCATAATTAAATTGTTGAAGTGGCTCTTATATGCATCTTTGTTGAATTAACCGAGAGCCCATATTACCTTGTCTTCTCCTGTTTATTGAATGCTCGCAGATTCTAGCTTAGTCCAATGCACGTACACTCTTATTATTATTCACACCATTCGGTTGTGCAAGTGAAAGGCAATTATGATGATACATGATGGACTGACTGAGATGAGAAAAGTTGGTATGAACTCGACCTCTTTTTTTTGTAAATATGACGAGTCCCTCGTTCTTGATTCAGCTTATTATGAATAAACATGTTTGCAATGACAATTAGAGATCATAGTTGCTTGTGCCATGCTTGATTAGCTATGAGTTATAATGATTTACCTTGTGTGCCAACATGCTATTGAGGTGGTTATGATGTGGTATGATGGGGTGGTATCCTCCTTTGAATGATTTAAGTGACTTGACTTGGCACATGTTCACGCATGTAGTTGAAACAAATCAACATAGCCTTCATGATATTTATGTTCATGGTGGATTATATCCTACTCATGCTTGCATCCAATGTTTATTAATTTTAATGCATGTACATGGCTGTTGTCGCTCTCTAGTTGGTCGCTTCCTAGTCTTTTTCTAGCCTTCACTTGTACTAAGCGGGAATACTGCTTGTGCATCCAATCCCTTAAACCCCAAAGTTATTCCAGATGAGTCCACTATACCTTCCAATATGCGGTATCTACCTGCCGTTCCAAGTAAATTTGTATGTGCCAAACTCTAAACCTTCAAATAAACATTCTGTTTTGTATGCTCGAATAGCTCATGTATCAACCAAGGTTGTCCTTATCTTCCGTGTTAGGCGGGTTATTCTCAAGAGGAGTGGACTCCGCTCCTCACTCACGAGAAAATGGCTGGTCACTGGGATGCCCGGTCCCATGCTTTATGCAAACTAAATCAAAATTAATTGCAAACAAAACTCCCCTTGGGACCTGAAGTATGTTGGAGGAACTCGTTGTTTCGAGCAAGCCATGGATTGATGTTTGTTGGTGGAGGGGGTGTATAAACTTTACCATTCTGTTTGGGAACCGCCTATAATGTGTTTAGCATGGAAGATATCGCCATCTCTTAGTTGTTATGTTGACAATGAAAGTATACCACTCAAAATACAATTTATCTCTATTTCAAAACCGAGCTCTAGCACCTCTACAAATCCCTGCTTCCCTCTGCGAAGGGCCTATCCATTTACTTTTATATTGAGTCATCACCCTCTTATTAAAACGCACTAGCTGGAGAGCACAGCCGTCATTTGCATTCATCACTGTTAATTTATATTGGGTATGACTATGATTGGATCTCTTTAACCATGAATTACAATGTCTAGTCAGTCCTTGATCTTTAAAGGTGCTCTGCATTTATGTTTTGCAGTCTCAGAAAAGGCTAGCGAGATACCATCTTGTTATATCATATTATGATTGTTTTGAGAAAGTGTTGTCATCCGAGATTTATTATTATGGCTTGCTAGTTGATTATGCTATTGATATGAGTAATTATGAGACCTGAGAATTATTGCAAATGTGGTTAGTTATGATCTATGCTGAAAACTTGAATGCTGGCTTGACATAGTTACAACAACAAGAGCAAACAGAGTTTGGAAAAGTTTTTATTTCTTTCTTTCAGTTTGTCAACTGAATTGCTTGAGGACAAGCAAGGGTTTAAGCTTGGGGGAGTTGATACGTCTCCATCGTATCTACTTTTCCAAACACTTTTGCCCTTGTTTTGGACTCTAACTTGTATGATTTGAATGGAACTAACCCGGACTGACGCTGTTTTTAACAGAATCGCCATGGTGTTGTTTTATGTGCAGAAAACAAATATTCTCGGAATGACCTGAAACTCCATGTAACATCTTAGAAAAAACAATAAAAAATCCTCGCCAAAGATGAAGACCAGGGGGCCCACACCCTTCTCACGAGGGTGGGGGCGCCCACCCCCCTAGGCGCGCCCCCTACCTCGTGGGCCCCCTGGAAACCCTCCGAGGCCAACTCCAACTCTATATATTTGCTTTCGGAGAGAAAAAATCAGAGAGAAGAAATCATCGCGTTTTACGATACGGAGCCTCCGCCAAGCCAGAGGGCTGATCTGGAGTCCGTTCGGGTCTCCGGAGAGGGGGATTCGTCGCCGTTGTCATCATCAACCATCCCCCATCACCAATTTCATGATGCTCACCGCCGTGCGTGAGTAATTCCATTGTAGGCTTGCTGGATGGTGACGGGTTGGATGAGATTTATCATGTAATCGAGTTAGTTTTGTTAGGGTTTGATCCCTAGTATCCATTATGTTCTGAGATTGATGTTGCTATGACTTTGCTATGCTTAATGCTTGTCACTAGGGCCCGAGTGCCATGATTTCAGATCTAAACCTATTATGTTTTCATGAATATATGTGAGTTCTTGATCCTATCTTGCAAGTCTATAGTCACCTACTATCTGTTATGATCCTGCAACCCCGAAGTGACAATAATCGGGACCACTCCCGGTGATGACCATAGTTTGAGGAGTTCATGTATTCACTATGTGTTAATGCTTTGTTCTGGTTCTCTATTAAAAGGAGGCCTTAATATCCCTTAGTTCCCAATAGGACCCCGCTGCCACGGGAGGGTAGGACAAAAGATGGCATGCAAGTTCATTTCCATAAGCATGTATGAATATATACGGAATACATGCCTACATTACATTGATGAATTGGAGCTAGTTCTGTGTCACCCTATGTTATGACTGTTACATGATGAACCGCATCCGGCATAATTATCCATCACTGATCCGGTGCCTACGAGTTTTCCATATACTGGTTCTCGCTTATTTACTTTCCTGCTGCTACTATTACAATCACTACAAAATACCAAAAACATTACTTTTGCTGTGTTTACTTTTGTTGCTGCTACCACCACTATCATATTACTATGCTACTAAACACTTTGTTGCAGATATTAAGTTTCCAGGTGTGGTTGAATTGACCACTCAGCTGCTAATACTTGAGAATATTCTTTGGCTCCCCTTGTGTCGAATCAATAAATTTGGGTTGAATACTCTACCCTCGAAAGCTGTTGCGATCCCCTATACTTGGGGGTTATCAAGTCCCATCCGGACACGGGACGAAGTCTTCGATCCTGCATCTTCATAGTTCAACAGTCCGGCTAAAGGATATAGTCCGGCTATCCGGAGACCCCCTAATCCGGACTCCCTCAAGAGGCGTCGCAATACACTTGTAAATCCTTGCATATATCCGGCAGAATCAGTACTCGGGCTATGGTCAGACGTTTCTTTAACTCCTAAAAACTCGCTTCACATTCTTCCGTCTATTTAAATTTGGTATCCTTCTTCAATAACTCCGTCATTGGCTTCGCAATCTTGGAAAAATTCTCAATGAATCTCCGATAGTGTCCTGCGACTCCAAGAAAACTGCGGATCTCGCTAACTGAAGTGGGTACCAACCATTCAGTGACAGACTGGACCTTGGTGGGGTCTAATGCTATACCTTCTCCTGATATGACATGTCCAAGGAATCCAACTTCCTTCAACCAAAACTCACATTTGCTGAACTTGGCATACAATGATGTCCCCTGAGTTTCTCGAGAACTAAACGCAAATGCTCCTTGTGCTCCTCTTCATTCTTTGAGTATACCATTATATCATCAATGAACACCACAACAAACTTATCCAAATATTCCATGAACACCTTATTCATCATGCTCATGAAATAGGCAGGGGCGTTAGTCAGTCCAAATGACATGACCATATACTCATATAACCTGTACCTTGTGGTAAATGCGGTTTTAGGTATATCCTTCTCCCGAATCTTCAGCTGGTGATATCCTGATCGTAGATCGATCTTCGAAAACACCTTAGCTCCTTGCAACAGGTCAAACAAATCATTGATCATCGGCAGTGGGTATTTGTTCTTGATCGTCACCTCATTCAATGCACAATAATCAACAACCATCCTTAGAGACTTATCCTTCTTCTCAACCAAAAGCACTGGGGCTCCCCATGGTGATGAACTCCGTCGGATGTAACCTTTCTCCAATAACTCCTTTATCTGCTTCTTAATCTCCTCCAGATCATTTGCGGGCATCCGGTAGGGTCTCTTTGATATTGGCCCGGTACCTGGCAATAGCTCTATCAAAAACTCGATGTCTTGATCTGGTGGCATGCCTGGTAACTCCTCGGGAAAAACATCTTGGTAATCCTTCACTACATGCACTTCCTCCTGAACAACTCCCGTGAGGGTATATACTTGGGTCCTCCTAGGCGCATGTCTAGAGACATACTTGATCCTTTTTCCCTCCAAGGTGGTGAGATAAATTGATTTACTAGCACAGTCAATGCTTCCTCCATACTTTGACATTTAGTCCATGCCTAATATCACATCCAATCCTTGTGACTCCAAAATTTATTAGGTCTGACAGAAAAACATGGCTACCAATGGTTAAGGGTATCCGGTCGCACCATCGGTTAGCCATATACTCTGCTCCAGGTGAACTTACTAACAGAGGGATCCTAAGGGCTTGGGTTGGTAGTTTAAATTTATCCACGAATCCCCTTGATATGTATGAATGTGATGCACCTGTATCAAAAAGAACAAGGGCGGTAAAAGACTTAACGAAAAACTTACCGATAACTACGTCTGGTTGCCCTTCAACCTCCTCCACGTTAACGTGGTTCACTTGTCCTTTGTTGAATGGATTAGGCTTCTTCCCAGCGCTCCCATTACCGTTTCTATTCTTCGCTTCCGGGCACTCCGTGGCATAGTGTCCAGTCTTCCCACACTTCAAGTAAGTAATGTGACTTAGGTCTCTCTTGGCGGGTGTGGCTGGATTGGAGCGGTTCTGATTGTTGCTTGTTCCATTCCCAGTCCCATTCTTGGAACCATTGTGGTTATGCGAACTTCCTCCGTTATGGTTATGACCTCCATGGGTATGAACAAGTCCTCCCGAGTTCGGGGTTAGACGAGGCTTCTGCTGGGCTCCTGAGTTGTACCTTCCTTGTCCATATTTCCTTTTGCGGCTCTCAATTTGCTGCTGCTTCCCTTCAATCATAAGAGCCTCGTCAACCAACTCCTAGTAGTTGTTAAATGTTGCCACCATCAATTGCATTCTCATCTCATTGTTTAGCCCTTCCATAAACTTCTCCTGCTTCGCGGCATCTGTGGCCACATCGCCAGGGGCATAACGAGACAGCTTACTAAATTCATCCACGTACTGCCCCACAGTACGGTTCCCTTGGCGCAAGTTGCGAAACGCACGCTTCTTCATGCTCATAGCTCCCGTTGAGACATGGGCGGTGCGGAATGCTTGCTGAAACTGATCCCATGTAACAGTGGCTATAGGGTAGGTGACTGTGTAATTCTCCCACCTTGAGGTGCTGGTCCAACCAACTAATGTGCGGCAAAACGCACCTTCTTAGCATCTGTACATCCTGCAGTGGTTAACTCCCTTCCAATCCTACGGAGCCAATCATCTGCCACTATCGGCTCGGTGCTACAGCGAAACACCGGCGGCTGCAACCTCAGAAAACGGGCTAAGTTGTCAAATGGTGGTGGTGGTGGTGGTGGGTTGTTGTTGTTGTTCCCTTGGTTCTGAAGTAACAACTGCATCAGTGTATTCTGCTGCAGGATCAACTGAGTGAGCTCCGGTGGGAAAGTAAATCCGGGGTCACGTCTCGGAGGCATCTGATGGTTTAGAGGGAAGAGAATAGAATAGAATGAGGTCTAGTGAGAGAAACACTACCCATATGCACATGAGACAAACACAATCATATCACTCAATCAATCAACCAAGGGCGTACAATCGATCTAACTATCGTTACAAAAGTGCTCGCACTATATTATATACATGGTGGAATACTACTACTCATGTGGTGGTCTACTAGAAATATTGATCGGTCAAAGACTCCATGAGGTCTGCTCCAGCTTCGTCTTCATAGTCATCATCGCTATCGTCAGGGTCCGAGTTGGTGTCCTCGATGATGATGTAGTCCTCAGAACGAATCTCTTTGGGTTCATCGTCTTCTCCTCCTGGCGCGGGGTCTCCCATGAATACTCCTAGCTTCCTTTCCAGATCATCATTCTTCTCCACTAGTACGATGATTTCCTCCTCATAATCTTCGCGAGTAGTGCGCACATCTGATTTTCCTGGCGACGAATGTGCTGTTTAACTCCTAGATGAAAGTTGCGATTGATCTATCCTTCCTGGTGCTGATCATCTCCCATTGCTCATCTCGGCACCCACAAATCTGGTAGATCGTATCCTTAAGCTCCTTATGGTAAACTTCTCCAATGCGTGCCATGGTGATGTGAGCTGCCATACTCTTTCCTAGACTCCGGGTTGGGGCATCAAAGGAAAACTCTATGGGTTTAGTGACTGGCGCGAATGTCCTTCCTAGAACTTGAACCTGAATCATCCATCGCTCCTCTTCTAGTAAAGTGGCATTGTAATTCCCAGTGAAGCTTGGTATTCCAATGTTAAGGTACTTGGTGAATTCCTTCAAGTTTCATCCAAAAGGTGCTTCTTCATCCGGTTGTGCAAACTTGTTCCTTACGTCCGCCATCCTAAAGAGTAGAAAATGGAGAGGAGTCAAAAATGAGAAGAGAGTAGTGATCTAGGGCTTTAACTTAGTGGTCGTGTCCTACACTCAGCGTGTGCTCTGATACCATCTTGTAGCGACCCGACCTCAAACGGTCAAGTCTCTGTGCTTCAGTGTCTTCCCTAGATCGGTAATGCTGACACACACAGTACTCGAAGGATTTATAACAGAGTAGCAATCACACACTTACTACATAGAATGTCTCAAAAGAGAACTTATTACAATAAATATGGCTTAAGGTCATCTAATACGATAACAGCGAAAGGCTTGGAAGATAAACTGAGTCCATCAACTCCAACGGCATAGCTGAGCTGCATGGCAACGACCTAACGAACCTTACTCCACATCTGAAAAGTCTGCAACATAATACGTTGCAGCCCGAAAACGGGTCAGCACATGGAATATGCTGGCAATATAACAGAGTAGAGCAAGAACAAAATAATGCTATCACTATATGCATATTTGGCTGGTGGAAAGCTCTATGGTTAAAGTTTTGCGAAAAGCCTATTTTTCCCTACAACAAAGGAATAGATTTTATTTAACTATCATTGTAGTTGAAACATCATTGAGAAGGTTCCTCCAACTCAATCCCAATTAAAAGTAATTATCAACCCAACAATATTAATTTAGGGTGATGAGATACATATGATAATCCAAGTACTAGATACTCAAGATGTCCATAACCGAGGACATGGCTAACCATGATTAGTTTGTACACTCTGCAGAGGTTTGCACACTTTTCCTCACAAGACTCAATCCACTCCGTTGGATTTCTCGCACTACATGGTGTTTGAGAAACGGATGACTGAGACACAGTCTTTCAGAAACATTAACTCTAACCCCGGGTAGACAGTACCAACCTACATCCCCTACATCTGCTAGCCTACCACTGGAAGAGGTCATGCAACTTACTCAATTATGCTAGAGCCCATAATAGCTTGTGGCTACACACGGAAGTTTCTAGCATGAAATATCTCAGTTCCCTTTGAGCCTGGGTGGCCGACCTTAGGATTATCACACGGGTACTCCGGGATATCCTAGGACAACACTGGATTCTCCAGGTGCCCGACAAGCAATCCGCCCAGATGTGTATTAAAGTTGCCACCTTAAGTTGAACCATTAATTAACAATCTCACATCTATCATGTATTCACTCACCCAAACCACGTCTACGAGCATAGCATGGGAATACAAGCAATACGTAGAGGTAACTCCCAAGGGTTTGATAATAACAGGGAAATAGGTTCTACCTCATCAACTACTTCCCAATCCCACATGTTATCAAGTCATAACCATGCAATGTTTGAGGGTTGAAACTAATGCATAAAAACTGGGTGATAAAGGAGTATGATCAAAGTGTTACTTGCCTTGTTGATGATCTGCAAAACCTAGAGAGTTGTAGTAGCACGCTTCGCACTCCGGGTGTTCTATCGCAAACAAAAAAACAATAGCATGCATAAGCAAACAAGCGAAGAAGCACGGGTAACACACGAATAAGAAGATCTAACCAGAAAGTTCAACTTAAGAACTCCGGTTTGCAAAAAGGAATCAAATCAAACGGAGCAACGAAACTCAAATTGTGAAAGAAACAAGATCCGATTACTAATCTGGACTAAATTCACACTTTATTGTATCAAAATCTTGTTTAAGCTGGTTAAACGGAAACAGGGCTTCGATACGAAGATCTAGGCGCTTGAATCGCCTAATTCTGGTAAACGAGCGAAAAGATAAACTAAAACGAAAATTGGATCAGAAATCGCGATCGAAAATAATCGCGGAAAAATCCGAGAAAAAGAAAAACTAACGAACAGGCTAACGAATGAACGTTCATCGTCTGCGGCTAAACGATGAAAATCGTTCGTTAAAACGAATGTACGGACGAGCGTCCGCTAAGTAACTAAACCGAAAAAAAACTAAAACCGATCTATTCTAAAAAAACAAAACCTAGTGTTTTCTAAAAAAACCGAATCGGTTTTAAAATAAAACCGAACGACGGCGACGGCGGCGTATATCTCCGGCGAGGCGGGGCGGCTCCGGCGGGGTTCGGTCGTGGCGGTGGGGCGATGGCGAGGCGGCGAGGCGCTGGGGCGCGGCTCCGGCAGGCGGCGGCAGAGGGCGGCGGCTGCGGCGACTTGGGGTCCCGAGGGGCCCCGAGCTCGGCTTATAAAGGGGGGGGGGGCGGAGGCGTCTTGGGCGGGGGGGCTCGGCGGCTGCGAGGCGTGTCCGGCTCGGACTCGCCCGGCGATGTCGGTGGCGGCGCGGGGTTGGGCCGGCCGGCTCAGCTGGGCTTCCGCCCAGTTGGACGCTAACTTTTTTTAAACAGATTCTGCTGAAAATAAATCCTAGAAAAATAAATAAAAATCTAAAGATGCCAAAATAATTTTTCACCGTCTAAATAAAATATTTAGAACAAGATGAACATTTTCTTGGCCCTAAAATGCAATTTTTGAAAACGTGCAATTTTTCTAATGCAAATAAAATTGCAATAAAATCCGAATAAAAGCAAATATTTGATTTTAATATTTTTCCTCCAATATTTCATTTCTTTTGGAGAAGTCATATTATCTCCTATCATATATTTTATCATGAAATATTTTCAGAGAGAAAAATAATTAAAACCAAAAATCCTCGTTTCAATATTTGATTAAATTCGAATATGAAAACAGTGAAATCCCCAACTCTCTCTCTCTCCGAGGGTCCTTGAGTTGCTTAGGAATTCGAGGATCAAGCCAAAATGCAATAAAATATGATATGCAACGATGACCTAATGTATAACATTCCAAATTGAAAATTTGGGATGTTACAGCAGATGACATATATGATGTCGAAAGTAGGCACTACAAGGCAACATATGCATGATATGAATAACATCATGATACCAAGTTAGAGCAAACACCTTCGGGGTAAATAGGAGTGGTCAGCTGCGTTTGAATCCGCCTCAGAACAGATATCTTCCTCTGGATTACAATCTGGAGAGGGGGGAGGGTTTGCCATTGAACATACCATGGAGCGATGTCTGCATGACATTGTATTGCCACGCAAAACTCATCTCTTTTTATCTACATGTTCAGCATGACTGTGTACAACACTAACATGCATACAAAAAAATAGTGAGATTATGTAAGGAGAGCATGCAGAAATCTAGAGTAATTGTAACAACCAGTGGATGGATCCAAAAATAATGATAGGAGGCTGATGATTGCTTTAATTTAATAAAAAAAGATGAGGATTGCTTTACTGTTTGTTTCCCACCCAAGATGAACAACATAGGCACACCCTAGGTGAACCAGATATTAGACAGAGATACTATTCATTGTT
Organism: Triticum urartu; assembly: GCF_003073215.2. Lineage (NCBI taxonomy): Eukaryota > Viridiplantae > Streptophyta > Magnoliopsida > Poales > Poaceae > Triticum > Triticum urartu. The sequence goes on from NC_053023.1 coordinate 607,869,396, forward strand.
TCCTCGATATGTGCCTCACAACTAATTTAGAACTCAAGTTTGAACATCAATTTGGACCTGGCTTGGAGCCTAAGAGGTGAACAAGACAATAAAGTAGTAGGTAATATTAAGCAATGCATAACATAAGCAGAAACAAAAGAGTGCGGCCTATCTTATGGACCTGCATACTCCTCAGGTTCATCTGCTGAGTCAATGATGGTGATGCCATTGCGGTGGGTACCGGCGGTAGGGAAGGAGACCTGATGCGGCGAAAGACGGTCAGGAGTCGTGATGTCTGGTTTGGTGGATGCTTCTGTTGATGGAGCAGCTCAGGTGAGGTGGATGACATCGCGGCAGGAGCAGGAAAAACCACACAAAGTTATCTTCGTCACCTACCTGTAACTGAAGTAATTCTGTAAGGGCTCATTTGGCTTGCATGATTCTAAAAATGCAGGGATAGGAGGAAAAACGCTGGAATAGGATAGGAATGCACATGGGAAACAGAGCATTTGTGAACACGGGATTTCGGTCAACTTGGGTGTTTGGTTCACAGGAAAAGGAGGAGTAGAGGAATGCAAAGAAACATGGCCAAAATAATGTGAAACCATATGAAAGCGTGTACAGTTAGAATGTTATTCTGCCACCAATGCACTTGGTCTTGTTTTCATGCATAGGATTTTGAAAAGTAGGTCCAGGTGGATGTTTTGCTCCATTCCTTTCAACAAAATGCATGAATAATTGAATAGTATAGTGCCATAGGAAAATTTCCAATTGATATGTTTTTCCGTTGAACCGCAATAGCCCTAATGAGTCAACATGAATGTAGAGTAATAAGTGATGCGACAAGTGTAGAACCTCTTTGCCGTAGCCGTGTCGACCTCAGCATCATTGGGTTGGTCGCTGAAGAAGTTGAGGCAGAGGTGGCTGTCGAAGGTGTGGAGGAAGATCAGAGGAATCTGTAGATGGTGTACAGGGCACTACTCTATTGTGATGGATCGTTCCGTCCTTGGAGCAACTCAGGTGAGCCGTAACACGTCAAGGCTGAAGCAGCACAAGACAAACATCATTAATCTCAAGTGGGTTTCTAATAGCATCTCCAATAGATGATGTAAAATGCATTACCAAAAAGTGATAGGTGTAAAATTTACATCACCAAAAACCACCTGACTACAACAGATGAGGTAAAAAATATTGACTCTGAACTTCACTGTCGAAACTGAAATTTACTACGGAATCTGAATGTTACTGTCGAAACTGAATGCAGTGGTAGCAGAGAGGCACTTCACATGGGATAGTTTAGGGAGGTCCTGCAGTTCATCTTCAACCTGCACCCCCGTGCGCCGTCAGCCACAACCGGCCGAACCCCGCTCCGCCTCGCCGCCCCGAAACAACTCCCCATCGCCGCCTCGACACCCCGAAACAACTCCCCACCACCGGTCTACCGCCGCCTCACCGCCCTGAAACAACTCCCCACCGTCAGTCCACCGCCGCCCCGGCCAGCCATCTAGCCCCCCCCCCCCGCACGCCAAGCTTTTTCTCCTGTGATCCCCACGCCACCGCCCCACCACTGGCAGCTGGATGGAGTTTTCGCGCGCGTTGTAATTTCGGGATCGCAGGACGCCAGTTTCGGGAGCACGATATCAGAATTTTCGGGATATAACAAGGCGTGGGTTGAATTTTAGCGACAAGCCTAAAGTGTAATATTGTACTTGTACGTACTAAATCAATTCCCACTTCCCTCAACGAAAAAGATAAAACTATTCACACCACACAAAGAGAGAGTCTTGTCCCATTTTACTATACAAATGTTATTCAAAGCTACACAAAGAGAGAGTATGAATCCATGTTATGTCCAATTAAATTTTTCGCTGGTTGTATAATGCATGTAACCTACTAATACCAACATTTTAGTGCATTCCAATTGTTTGTACTACCGCTGCAATTCGAACTGAATTTGAATTCGTTTCTCTATTTCAATAAGAATCTACAATCATGATTATTGCCAACTTCAACCATTATTCGTGTATTACCTTAACAACAAACCACATGATTAATATAGAGATATATATGAACTATGTGTACTATATGAACTCAAATTCAATCTTTTGAATAAACTTGATGTTGATTCCAAATAATACTACATTTGATGTACTAACTATATATTCATAATCTAAACCATGTTTGATACGTACATTGTGTTTATCACACAAAGTATAGTGCCCCGCCCCCTACATTATGATAAGTATTTAGCCCTGAGCTGCAAAAGCCACACATTAGCCCAAATTATAATCAATGTTCTACATTATGATATCTTCTTGAAGTATTTGTATCCACTTTTTTATAATGAATTATGATCAATGTTTTTCTTTAACACCTTCACGATCCTCTTCTCTTTGTAGTTAGCTAGCGCTAATTTTCTATTGTGCATGCACACGCCCGCCCCCTCTCACCCTCCCTAAGCGTCCCCTCCATCGCGCACGTTCGTTATTTCTCTTTAGGTCGTTCACCCGCGGTGTGTCTAGGCCCCCTGACTCCTTCTTTCCGGCATACACCGGTCGATATAACTCTCAAGCCAAGTGTGCCTACCACAAACACATATTCCCCTCTTCTCTTCTCACTGTCCATGCCCCCTATGTCCAATACGGTTCCACGCAGGTGCACACTCCCGCCCCTCTTTTCATCGATCTCATAGTCGCACACTCCTCCCCCCTCGACATAGTAGGCCTCTCGCAGCACCTCCTAGTCACACTCCTCTGCCCCTGTCTTTCTTTTTGGACCGTATTTGCTTCTAACACTTGCATGCATGTATACGCACTAATCTCCCTACATATAGCTAGGTCGACTATAATTCTTTTCCCCACGCACCGGTAGACTTACCTCACTAGTTATGCCTCTCCCTTTCTCGGACACACGAAAGTTGATCTTCCTATGTAGTTACGTATGCCTGCCACAACCATATCATCTCCCCACATAATCCTTGCATAGCTCCCGACCTGTCTCTCACACGCACGTGCATAGACAGACAGACATCCCCGCCCTCTCTTATTGATATTGCACTCGTACCCACCGTTTGTCTAGTAGGCCTCTCCCACCATTTGTGAGACGCCACTCCACCACCAACCCTCTGACACTCTACCTTTTTCTTTCTCCCAACCTTATTCCTCTGCTACACATATCCATGGATGTCGATCGATCTCCCTCTATACATAGCTTGGTCTCTCTCCTTCTCCACACATATACTAGTCGATCTACGTCTCTATAGTTAGGTCTCTGCCCCCCTCCCCCCCACCGATAGTCGAACGTTGTACGTACGTATCCATGCCACACAGAAAAACTGCACCTCTACCCTCTCAAATTCCAGTAGGCCAGCCGCCCTATATCTTTGATGTGGGCAAACACAAATTCGATGGCACTCTTTATCGATCGTGCAGCCACACACTTCATCCCTGTTTTTGAGTCTATCGATATCTCACGCCGATGGTCCCTCCACTCTCTTCTCGTGGATCGCTCCCTCTATATATGATATATCCATGACTAGGTTTCACACACATTGCATATGTTACTTTTTTTGTTTGAGATATCATCCACACATTGCCTCGGTTTTGCACAAACCATCTCTCTCACACCCACCCATGTACATACCTGCACCTAAATAAGAGGTGCACGCAGGACGCACGTACTCACGTCTCGTTTCGGGCCACACCCGTGTGGGTACACAGTGGAGTTCATTTTTGTACGAAAAGGCAGCCCACGTGATAATTTGATGCGTGTAGCGGTTGTTTACTCGAAGGAGGGTCGGGTACCACGCCTAGATGGAACAAAGTTCGACTTGACGCGTTTGTATTAAATAAAGTTATATATTCCTCCTCAATGGCGCGTAATACAGAATATAAAATGATTGTCATGGGGAAAATGGAAAAATCCGCTCCACTATATACAACGGAGCCTGCCTACTGGGGTTTGTCTCTCGTCACACCATCTCACACAAGGCGGTGGTGGCCTATTTTCTCACCGTTGGTCAGTGATCCGGCCGCATCCCGTTCGCCGGCGGAAAGGGAGGATGTGCATCGTTTCTCCGTTTGATGGCGTTGAGGCAGCACGTCTCGATCTGCGGTACCTGTCGTTCTCTCTGACCAAGCTCCGGCGCTGTAGGGCCTTCGCCACTTGCTCGCTGCTGCAGTATGGGCAGATCCCGGCCGCCGGCGCCCTCCTACTAACATCCCGACAACCCTCAGGTAGAGCTTCCTCCGGCCTTGCTCCACTTCCCATCTTCCCATGTTGCTGCATGTGGATCTTCTTTAGTTGTTTGCTTAAAACGTATCTCGGCCGGCGTACTTTCCATCTTGTAATCTCATCCTCAAACCATTTTTGATAAACCACCATGCTGCTATCTTTCCCTTATTACATGGAATATGCTTCTTTTTTGTCGGCGTATGTGTTTTCAACTTGTGTTATTCTCCAGTAATTGTTTCCTTTCTACCTCTTTTTTGCAAACAGGGCTAGCCATTTCACCTCATTGATATTGCGACCTTTTGGTGAACTGCACAAATCACTTTTTTTCTTAAGAGTGTTTTGTGCAGTTCTGCCAAAATGTCACACGTGCTGTAGAAAGGGAGATTGGTTTTGCTATCCTCCTCATCCGACTCCTGCCTAATCTTCTCCGACAAGTAGTTAGTCCTAAACAGAGATCGTATAGGTGATCAGCTTCTATTTGTGTGTGTTATATTTCATCATCTAGTTCCACTATTATTGTAATCACACTGACTGGATATCTTTGCAAAAAGGGATGCTCTACTCGATTTTAGTGGAGCTGCACAAAATGATTGGATTGTGGTTTTCTCCGTACACCCCCCCTATTTGGCTACAGTGCTAGGTGAAACTAGCTGCCAAGCAATGAACACTTGCTAGTCACCACAAATATCATAGTCCCTGAAATCAGCATTACCGATTACGCAACTTTGCAAGCTTGTGCTAGTCACCACAAATATCATAAAAATACATGGCAAGCACCACTGTAAACATGACATGGCATATAACAAAACACATGTAGAGCTCAGGATCATAGCATGCACACATAAAACATGGCAAACATGACAAAATGCTATTTGCTGAAACAGATCTGACAAATTCATCACATAGCCCTCTTCCAACAGCATTTCGGGCATCAAGATGAGATCAAATAAAAATTATGCAATGAGATGAAATGATGTACTCGTCGAGACGAACATTTTGATATGCTACACGCACAAATCGGAGCAACAGATGCAGAGTTATAGCATGCCAAAGTTTGCAAAAAAAATATGAGGGAGGAAGGGAAAATGTCAACCCTAGATCTAGGGTTCGTCCGGCGCGCGAACCAAGGCGGCCGGATCTCTCGCTGGAGAGCGCGGGCTATCGCCGGAGTAGCTGGAAACGCCGGATCCGGTCCTCCCTTGACCGGATCTGGCCGGGGGCGACGAAGGCGTGGTGCGGCGAGGTCGGTGCTGGCTCGGGGCGGCGCGGCGGAGTGGTGACCGGCGGCGGAGGTCGGCAGAGAAGCTCGTCGGAGCTAGGCCGGCGCGGTGGCGGAGCTCTGTGGGAGGCGGCGGCACGGCGCGCACCAACGCGGGAGGCGACGAGCGGGAAGGGGACGAAGGCGGCGCGGGCGGGCGCCTCTGGCCCGGGCACGGGCGCGGGCGGGCCGGCCACGGGCCGCGGCGGGCTTCGGTGCCGGCAGGGCAGGAGCTGCCACGTGGCGAGAGGAGAGTGGCTGGGGGATGGGGCGGACACGTCCGGCGCCGGCGGACGTTGTCCGGCGCGCGGAGGAAGAAGGGAGACTAGGATTTCGGGGAAGAGATCCGAAAATTTCGGGGAAGGTCTATATATAGAGGTAGGGGGAGCTAGGAAGCTCCAAATGGAGTGCGGTTTTTGGCCACGCGATCGTGATCGAACGCTCTAGATGATGGAGGGGTTTTGGTGGGTTTTGGGCCAAATTGGAATTGTGTCGGGATGCAACACTCACGAGGCCTCTTCGGTCCCTCGGTTAACCGTTGGAGTATCAAACGAAGTCTAAATGGCACGAAACTTGACAGGCGGTCTACCGGTAGTAAACCAAGGCCGCATAACAAGTCTCGGTCCAATCCGGAAATGTTTAACCCCCACACACGAAAAGAGGTAGAAAGGACCACCGGAGGACATAGGAGCGCCGGAATGCAAAACGGACAAGGGGGAAAATGCTCGAATGCATGAGACGAACATGTATGCAAATGCAATGCACATGATGACATGATATGAGATGCATGACAAAGACAACAACACACAGCGACAAAAACCCGACACCGAGGAAAATAAAATAACTTAGGCCGGAAACGGCAAGAGTTGGAGTACAGATAAGGTAAATTACATCCGGGGTGTTACAGGTTTCCTCTCCACCCTTTCGTCTGTGGGCTTATGTTCTATTACTGGCTAGATTTCCATGACCTAGCCCCTAACTCTTTCATTGTCGTGTGTGAGGCCTTCCTCCGCATCCAACCCCACTTCGGATTGTGGCTCAAGATCTTCAACGTGAAGCCGAAGGTGGTTGATGGCCAGCATGCAGAGTGCGGAGGCGCCATGGTGAGCAAGATACCCAATGTCACATGGCACACGGTACTTTTGTGGAGACCGTCAAGGAGTGCCAGAAACTGTGGTTCTACATCACAGAGCCCCGCGACGCCACCTGGGCCGCGACTTCCGAATTCAAGTCCGGAGCTCCAATGCGGCTCACCTCCTAGATAGAGAAGGGAGCAAATTGGTCTTCGTCAAACGAGTTGATAGCGCTGCAAACGCGCATCCGAAGCATGATGAATAAAAACATCAAGCCCGTCGACGTAATCCAGGTGATGCTGGTTCGCCTGATCCTCCCATGCCAGAGCCGAAGCTGCCCCTTATAGGAATTCGACCCAAAGAAGCACCAAACCTTGGCAAGGCTCTTCGGAACCACTCACGAAGATGCTTGGAAGTTGCTCTTTAAGGGCAACGAGACGCCGCCAGCCATAGACTCGGACCGCGGGCACGATATTACCCATTCTGCCAATGCGGTAAGCCTTTCACATCTCCAGCCGCGTCCTCTACTTGCTTGTTTCAATGAGGATATATAAACTTTATTTCTTTTTAGGTATGGACGGAGAGGGCGGAGCAGATTGAATGTTTGGCCCTGCTGCCCGAGGAACTAGTCATCCCGCTTCTGGCGAAGATGCTGGTGCCAGCGCCCTATAAGGCACCGGAGAAGAAGGCCAAGAAGAAGGCCAAGGCGGTCCGGAGTGGCCCCTGCCGCAAGGGAGCTTCGGACGTGTCGTCCGAAGACAAGACTTTCTCCTCCGCCGCCGAAGACAATGACGAGGAGGAGGAAGAAAGCACCTCTCCCCCTGATGGGGGGAGGAAGAAGAGGGCGCCCTCCACAAATCTGGAGGCGGAGGTGCCCAAGAGGGGGAAGGGTCCCCCTGCGGATAACTCTACATGGGACGTCAACAGCAGCCCGAAGCAACGCCCCCGAAACAAGCCTCTTGCCGCGTCGTAAGTACTAAAAACCCGCATATGTCCATGTATCTGGCCTCTCTTGCTTCATGATATTAATATGTCAATTTATGCCATTGTAGTCCGGCACACGATAGCTCCCTGCGATCCTCATCAAGAGGTTCATTGGATTCGAAGGCAATGGTCAGCGAATCACCGCCGGCTGCTCTCTCTCCCACGGCCAAGGGCGACGATGAGGTGTTGTCCCACAGGACCTTCGCATGCCAGGGAGAGGTTTAGGAGGCCTCCTGGGTGATGCCAGAGGGCGAAGCCTCGGCTGCCAGACACATGGGGGAGCAGAACCCCATGGCGACTGGGGATGGGGCTTTGCTTAGTTCGGCCCCCAGCTGAATACAAGTCCGGAGGCCTATACGGCTCTGGAATCCGGCGAGCAACCTCCTTCGAAAGAAGGGGGTGTGCGTGTTCCGCCGGTGACCTCTGTCCAACCAGAGGCACCGGATAATCTACTGGAAGCGCTACGAGGCGCTCCCATTGTGGATGAACACTGTATCCTTCTGGGTACGGTGATTGAGAGGGTTCAGTCCGTCAAGAGCGGACTAACCGAAGACTGCAACAACCTGCTGACAGGTTTTGAGGTAAGCGACGCAAAAGAGAAAATCCCAATATAGACAGCAGCCCCTGAGACAATGTCCGGTGTTCGGAAAGAAGAGCCGGACAGAGGATCAATTTATTTTCGCAGGAAACTAACTAAATATGTCTTATATGAATAAGCAGGCGTCGTTGCTCGCCGCGACCTCACACACTACCGAAGTCTCCGGACTAAAGCAAAGACTAGAGTTGGCCGAGGAGGAACTCGGCCAAGCGAGGAAGCATCTAGAAGACAAGCAAGGTATGTAATGATTTGCTTTATATTCGGAAGCAATAAATGATGCATATTGATCGTAGTGCCATGATATGTGTAGGAGCGGCGACCGAGGTCGAGGTCCTTAAACATGCCCTGTCCAAGGCCGAGGAGAGAGCTTAAAGGAAAAAGCCGCCCGTAAGAAGCACGAGGCCAGGCTTGATGAGGTCCAGCAAGAGCTCCAGGATGCAGTGAAGAAATCCGAATCCTTGGAGTGCGATGTTTCGGCTTGAGAGACCGAACTCGCTAAGGCTCGCCAAAGCGCGGAAGAGGCCCAGGTTGAAGCCCAGGGCGCCCTCCAGGAGATCTAGGAGGCCAGGAAAATCGCGGCGGGTAAGGCGTTTAGCATGCAAAGCAAGTATGTGAAGAAGAAGTATCTCTTACTAACCCGGATTCGAAGTTCTCCAGGGGCATTTGCAGATCTGCCGCACAGTGTGTCGGACGCTGCGGAGTTCTTCTGAGCCGAAGAATGGAGCTCAACGGATAAGCTGTTCCGGTCGCAATATCTTGCGCCAGAACATCCAGTGCCCTTTGGCGATCAGCTAAAACAGTTGGTCGAGCTGCATAGGGTGGCCGAACTGGCCATGAAGGATTTAATAATCCGGCTGTGGCCTGCCGAAGCTATGCCCGGCAGCTACTTCGGGCTCGTGAAGCGGATGGTGAATGCCTGCCCTTGGTTGGACATCGTCAAGCGGTCGGTCTGCATCAAGGGCGCGCGCATGGCCTTCGCCCGCATCAAGGTGTGGTGGGTGAAGATGGACGCCGTCAAGCATACGACAGAGGGACCGCCAGAGGGCAAGGAGCACCGCACGCCCGAGCGGTATTTTGAAGACGTGTTGGAGGGGTCTCGTATTGTGGCAACGCAATGTGCGCAAGACATTATTTTTGAATGAATACATTCATGTTGTCTCTACCTTGTATGATGAAACAAAGTCGTTATGTAATATAATGTTTGTTATTTAAAAATTCCACCTCCTGTGTAGCCGTGTTGTGTGAAATCTGAGAGTTGGCCAGTCGTCGGCTTCTGCCCCCAAGTAGGTAGTACGGAGGTGTTCGGGATGTAATCTAAACACTCTTGATCCAATTGTTTGGTCCTTAAAGGAGGTGTTTAGCGCGACGAGCCAGGCAACCGGACTATGCGGCTTTAGCACCCTCACTTAGCCATAGGAGTTTGACAATAAAAGATAGGCGCGGCCCCTAGTATCTGAACTAGGATGTTGTAAACACCTGATCGGGTAAGTACCGATCCCTCGCGTAATGCGGAAAAAATCTCTAAGGATTTGAAACCTCCGAAGGGCTGACCGGCTCTTGCCACATCATGACAGTCAGTTTTTGGCATTCTCTACTGAGGTGCTCATCCGGATAAACCAGGGCACAATCGCAGTAGTTCTCCCTTTACTACCCTAGCCGATATAGCAGAACGTAAGGTAGCAAGAACAGGAGCCGGGCAACCCAACTATTGACCAAAGACATGATTCGGAGCCAATGCATATAGTGCTAAATTCGGGGTGCCGAACTATACTGTAAAAAGTGTTCGGACTTTGTTGCCATGTTGTGGGGCGCTATGAAGCCCCTGGCAAATTGAAACGTACCAGAGTGTATGGGTGCTATTTTATAAAGTTAAAAAAAGAAAAAGAAGAAAAGGTAGTAAGCTAGAGCCATAACATTTGGGCCGCAAACTGTTTCCATTATAATTTCATTGGTGCGTTAAAGCGCATTTATACAAGTAGTGCGATAAGCAGAAGGCTATTTAATATGCCTTAACCAAGGGAGAGCTACATGTGGGTCCTGAAAACAGGTAGAGGGATCGTTAAAGAAACCATCTCAAATTTCCCCAGTACATCCATGCTTCTTGCCGTCTTGGTGTATTTATCCTTCGAAAAGGACTGATGGTCAAGCCGTCAGGGAAGGCCTGTGAAAAAGAAACCTGAAAAGGGAGAAAAAGGAAACAGTGAAAATATGTGTGTCCGGGGGCGGTCGATCCGTATTGTGGATCACAAGCTAGTTATGCCTCCATCCATGCCCATGGTATTTTGAGTGCGTAGTTATGTACACATGGTACAGTTGCCGCCACTTGGCTGGGACTGGGACGGAGGCCGAATTGCTAGTCGATCTCTTAATGAGCCGAGCTGTCCTGCTGCAGAATAGTCCAGACTCTCTTGACAGTGTCCGGGAGCTCGGCCGCCGAATTAAGGTTCTGATTGAAAAGGCCGCTCTGTACTTCTGCTGCTAAGGCAGCGGTGTGCTCCTCGATGCGGAGGGAGCGTTCCGTGTTTCCATTAACTATTATGACGCTGCGTGGTCCAGGAATCTTGAGCATGAGATAAGGGTAGTGTGGCACCGCATTCAATCGAGCAAATGTGGTTCGTCCAAGCAGTGTGTGATAGCCGCTGCGAAAGGGGACGATATCGAAGATTAACTCCTCGCTTCGGAAGATGTCCGGAGATCCGAAGACGACCTCTAGTGTGATTGAGCCTGTACAACGGGCCTCTACACCTGGTATGACTCCTTTAAAGGTAGTCTTTGTGGGCTTGATCCGTGATGGATTAATGCCCATTTTGCGCACTGTATCCTGATAGAGGAGTTTGAGGCTGTTGCCACCGTCCATTAGGACTCACGTCGGGTGGAACCCATCAATTATTGGGTCCAGGACCAGTGCAGCTAAACCGCCGTGACAGATACTAGTCGGATGATCCCAACGATCGAAAGTGATTGGGCATGAGGACCATGGATTAAATTTTCGGGCGACTGGCTCTATCGCATAGATGTCCCTGAGCGCGCGCTTGCGCTCCCTCTTGGGGATGTGGGTAGCATATATCATGTTCACCGTTTTGCCTTAGGGGGAAACTTCTTCTGCCCCCCTGTGTTCGATGGCCAGGGCTCCTCGTCGTCGTCCTCGCTTTGTGATCCGTTCTCCTTGCTTTCGGGATTTAACTTGCCGGCCTGTTTGAAAACCCAACAATCCATGTTGGTATGATTGGTTGGTTTGTCTGGGATGCCATGGATCTGGCACGGATGATCGAGTATGCAGTCCAAGCTGGATGAGCCCGAATTGTTCTTTTTGAACGGCTTCTTCCATTGACCGGACTCAGATCCACTAAATGTGGCATTGACCGCTGTATCATCGGTGTTGTCATTGTTGTTTTGACGCTTGTGTCTGTTGCATCGGGACTTGTCGTTGCTACTTCTGGCTTCAGGGGTGCCGGCGTCGCTTGCATTGTTTTTGCTACGGGCCAGCCAACTATCCTCACCCGCACAAAAGCGGGTCATGAGTGCCATGAGGGCTGCCATGGACTTCGGCTTTTCTTGGCCGAGGTGGCGGGCGAGCCATTCGTCGCGGATGCTGTGTTTAAAGGCTGCTAGGGCTTCGGCATCCGGACAGTCGATGATCTAGTTCTTTTTAGTTAAGAACCTAGTCTAGTATTTCCTGGCTGACTCTCCGGGCTGTTGAACTATATGGCTTAAGTCATCGGCTTCCGGAGGTCAAACATATGTACCTTGGAAGTTGTCAAGGAAGGCTTCTTCCAAGTCCTCCCAGCTGCCGATGGAATTTTTAGGCAGGCTGTTCAGCCAGTGCCGGGCTGGACCTTTGAGTTATAGGGGGAGGTACTTAATGGCATGAAGGTCATCGCCGCTTGGAGAATGAAGTCTTCGATCGATACCGCGGGGTATGTGGTTCCATCTTATGATTCGATATTCACGGGTTTGAACCCTTCTGGGAATTCATGTTCCATGACTTCATCAGTGAAGCGGAGAGGGTGTGTCGTGCCTCTATATCGGGCCAGTTCATGACGTAGTTTGGATGGAGCCCGTCTGCGGCTTTCGGCTCGGACGTAATTGTACTTGCCATGCTCGGCTTGATAGCCATCGTCGCGTGTCGAGGCACGTACTCGCGATCCGTAGATAGATCTGGTATGTCTTGATCTATTGTTTAGGTCATGTCGAAGGTCATATGTATGACCAAGAGCTATTTTATCACTGCCTCTACGATGGGGCGGGCCGCTTTATCTCGACCACATGGTGGTCGGTTAGCCGCATTGCGCGATGATGGTATAGGCTCCGGCGCCTCGTCGTCGAACTGAGGTAAAAATTTGTGCTTCGGGTAGCTTTTGGCTGGGTGCTTGAGGCCGTATTCTTCAGCTGCTAGGACATCGGTCCATCTATCATTGAGCAGATCTTGGTCAGCTTGAAGCCGTTGCTGCTTCTTTTTCAGGCTCCTTGAAGTGGCTATTAGCTGGCACTTAAAGCGCTCCTGCTCGAGAGGTTCCTCGGGTACGATAAAATCCTCGTTGCCGAGGCTCACCTCCTCCTCGGAGAGCGGAAGGTAACTACTGTCCTCCGAGTCTTCGTTTATGGCCTGTTCATTAAGGCTAACTTGCCCATCTTCCTGATTGTCCTGTTCGACAGTTCGTTCGTTGGGATCTTCTCTGTCTTCGTCACTGTCTGGAGTGTTATCATCTCCCGTGCCGGTCTTAGTGTCTTTGCTGCGGCATGATTTAGAGCGGCGCCGCTGACGCCGGCGCTTTGGTTCTATCTTATGAGGCTCATCCTCAATTGGATTCTCCTTCTCATCGTCATTAGATTTTTTAGGTGTATCCACCATGTACACGTCATAAGAAGAGGTGGCCGTCTAGCGTCCAGTAAACGACGAGTCTTGGCCCTGCTCCTCATCAGCATCGTCGTCCATGTCATCGATGTCTTCGGAGCCGTAATCGAGTGTGTCAGTTAAGTCTTTGACAGTGGCTATGAAGTGGGTGGTGGGTGGGAAGCGAAATTCTCCGTCATCAGCCTCCAGTTTGAACCGGATATACTTCGGCTGTGAGCCCCCCGCTAAGGATAGTGCTCTTAACGAGTTTAACACGTCGCCCAAAGGTGAGTTCCCGAAGATGTCCGTGGAGCTGAATTCGACAATCGATGACCAATCAAGCTCGACGTGTGCGGATGCACAAGGTTTGGAACCTATAGCCGGAGACGAGTCAATGGTTCTGGTGACACATATGTCACTTGAAGTTAGGTCTATGTGCGGCTCTAGCACCGTTGAGTCTGCGACTTCCGCGGCGGGGCTGACCTTCCTGTCCTCAGATGGTGTGATCTGCTCCGGATCTAAGGCCAGAGCAGCTACAGGTACTATCTCCTGGGTATGGTCCGATGACAGATTTACGTCATGTTAATCGTGGTGTCAAGGAGCAGCTACCACGGTCTCGAATCCATCAACGATCAAGTCTCCGCAGATGTCCGCTACATAGTTCAAGCTTCCAAATCTGACCTGATGGCCAGGGGCGTAGCTTTCGATCTGCTCCAGATGGCCAAGCGAGTTGGCCCGCAGTGCAAAGCCGCCGAACACGAAGATCTGTCTGGGGAGGAAGACTTCCCCTTGGACAACGTCATCGAAGATGGTAGAAGGGGCCATCAATCCTTTTGACGACGGCACAGTGGAACTCTCAATGAAAGCACCAATGTCGGTGTCAAACCCGGCGGATCTCGGGTAGGGGGCCCTGAACTGTGCGTCTAAGGTCGGTGGTAATAGGAGACAGGGGACACAATGTTTACCCAGGTTCGGGCCCTCTCTATGGAGGAAATACCCTACTTCCTGCTTGACTAATCTTGATGAATATGAGTATTACAAGAGTTGATCTACCACGATATCGTAATGGTTAAACCCTAAAAGTCTAGCCTGTGTGACTATGATTATGAGGATCTATGTCTACGGACCTAGCCCTCTGGTTAATATAGACACCGGAGGGATCTAGGGTTACATTACGTCAGTTACAGAGAAAGGAAACCTCATATTTGGACACCAAGCTTGCCTTCCACGCCAAGTAGAGTCCCATCTGGACACAGGTAGAGTCTTCGGTCTTTCTATCTTCACAGCCCATCAGTCTGGCTCATGTCCAATAGGTCGGACGCCCGAGGACCCCTTAGTCCAGGACTCCCTTAGCTGGTACTCCCATATTCCCAGAGTAATAAGTTGCTCGGGCGAAGCAACCATCACTTCACCTTTCCCACAGTAAATACCTCCTTGGGCCCGCTGAAAAATCACTTTTCTCTCTCCATCAAGTGCATTTATTGTCAATCTAACCCTGTCACTGAAACACCTCTTTGGATATAGTTAGTTCAGGGTTAGTCATGAGTTCGTCTAATCTCTAGCTAAGTTAGAGTATCCAAACAGGAGCAGTATAGTACATGCAAGTTGCTCAAAGCATATAGTCAAATTCATACGTGAAAGGATCTTTTTTCTTTTTGAAAACGTAACGTGAAAGGATCTTCGAATGATATAATTTTCAAATTATATAAAATCTTATCAATAGTCAAAGGCATCCTCGAAGAATACATTAGGCCCTACTCCCTGCGTCTAGGTGTATAAGTCACCTTATGAAAACCAAATAATCCCAAAATACTTAGGCGCGGTGCATTAACTCCCACCTCGTTTCTTGTTTCTTGACATATCCACCAATAAGAGATGTGGGGCGTGCATGTTTTCAATGACTTAGACTACCAAACACGACATGCAATGGTTAGTTCATTGCATGCAATGTTGTTAATTAGCAAATAAATATTAATTTCTCTTGTTTTCCCCTCTTCCTTGGTCACGGTGCACAATCTAAGATGACTTATTCACTAGACGGAGGGAGTATATAAAATCTTACCAATAGTCAAAACCAAGTGTTACTACTACACCAATAAAGTTCAAAATGAGAAACTGGACCCACTTACGCCATGGCACACCAGTCTCGTTTGGTCCATCGGTCAAAGTGCTTCCTCTTCTTGGCATAACAATAGAGTACACTAATTTTTTTAGAATGCTCTTGGCATGTCGCTAACATGTGATGAGTTAAGCGACCTCAATAGACGGCAAAAACGCCAGCCTGCCGCACTTTGAGAGACACAAGGAGCGAGAAGCGATACGGGCTCGTGGATTACTAGAGCCAGGTGTCACACAGAGGCCAAGAAATATGATGATAGCGCGGGTTGGCCACGTACAGTATGATGTAACTACACTGGGCTGCCGTGTTTCGTACTCTTCCTGTCTACTGTGGAGATGATTGGTTGATTTTATATCACTAAATAATATAAAATACTATGAGTGCAGACGCTCCACCACGAGGTTCCTTGCTCCTTCTCAGTCGTCGGGAATCTATGTTCTTCCACTCTTTTTTTACATGAGCTTTGTTCATCTTTTTTCCAACACGCGGAACATCTAGCATCAAGGTGCACGTGTCATACAAGAAAATGGAGATAAGCAGTGCGTAAGTGAGTCATGCACTACGATGGCACCTAGTACTACATAATATTTTTCCTCCTCGATGGCACGTGAATACTGCACGTACTCAATGACGGGGCACGAGATGTTAGCCATGGACTGATGGACATGGTCGGCACTTTTTGGAGAGAGTACTGAATACGTATTAAATTTGATGTGTCCCGTCAACTCGCAGAATGACGAGAAGCACACACTGAATGACGGAGCACGGGATGGTAGCCATGGACATGGTCAACCCTTTTTGGAGACTAATGCACTACTTAATTTTGATGTGTTCGGTCTACTCGCAAACGAGGAGAAGCTTTGCTTACAAGTACGTACACTATCGACTATGTACCATCATCATTGTTCGACTTTCGGAAGAGACGAGAGAACTTAATATTTATTTGCTAATTAATAGCATTGCATGTAATGAACTAACCACTGCATGTCGTGTTTGCTAGTCTCAAATCATTAAAAGCATGCACACCCACATCTCTTTGGTTGATATGTCAAGAAACAAGAAAGGGGGTAGAAGTTAATGCACTACACCTAAGTATTTTGGGATTATTTGATTTTCGTAAGATAACACCTAGACAGAGGGAGAATTATACTTGGAGGCTACAAGGTTGGCTATAGATGACGTGGCAGTGTCATGTAGCCATCAGCTGGTTATACTATTAACCATGCTCTTATAATACTCCTATATTTAGGACTGGAGGGACTAGTTGGCATGCATGATACTACCTATAATACTCCCATTACAACCAGCCTAGTAGAATTAAAATACCTAATCCAAATGGTCGCTGTCCGATCTCTTTGTCCTCCTCCAGCATCCGGCAGAAGAAGAATCAAGCAAGACACCTGCTGTATTCGCCGGCGTCGCCTCGGCGGTGGCCTTCATGGGATACAATCGGCCGCGGCCTCCCGTGTTCTACTTTTCCTCGATGATGGTGGCGGGCGGGGACGTGCTGCCCGTCACCTCGTCCACATCCGCGTAGCCGCATCACCTCGTTGCATTCCGTGGCGAACTCTTTCTATGCCTGCATGTCGCGGCTACGCGTGCGTCAACGGCGGATGGCGCAGTCGCAGACACTGGATGCACTGTACGACGCGGCGGCGTCGAGGGCAGCGACGATGCTGGTGCCGCCGTGCTCCCCAACAAGCTGACGTGGAGCAAGTCAGCACTCTTCCTCAAGCTGTATTGGAGAGGCCAGCTGCGGAACCATGCGCTGGCTTAGTGCGGCAACTACCTGCGACGGGATAGGCTAGGTAGGTGGAGAAGCGAGCTGTTGGGCTCGGCGGGCCACCCAGACGACTTTTATGCCGGAGAACTACTCTTCCCGCTCGTCGGATGCCACCGAGAGAGTGGACAAAATGGTGGAAGGAGGATCTTGGCCGGCGTCCTGCTCCTGAACGGACGTGTGTGGCCGGAGTTGGTTTCTCGCATTCCACGCATGTTTCTATATCTATATCTATATCTATATCTATATTTACTATATAGTGTACCAATTTTAAGTAGGACTAAGAACGTCAATCATAACCATTGATCTTCTAAATCCAACGGCCAATATTAGTAGGATTCGCATGAACAGTACATTGCTGCTACCACACCTGTGTTCTAGAACAATCAAGACAGAGGGATGTGATGGTTGCTTGTCCATTTATTTTACCAAGCCACTTATTAGTGGTTGGGTTTTGTGATATGATGGCTTTATTGCCGCGAGACTCGCGTGCAGCGCCACCCTCTACACTAGTACTACATCGGTCGTGGTTTATTAGTCCCCCATTGAATTTGACTGAAGATTTAATTGATAAAATGTTAGTGCATGTCAACAAAAACTATATCGTTGGATTAGTATTTGAACATAGTTTTTGATGATATAATTTTAGGTGACATGCATCAGCATTTATCGTACTATATATAATGTAAGTTCAATTTTTGGTCGTAATAATCTATAGTAAGGTGCCCGTGCGTTGCATGGAACAGTTATATTAAGACGTGCCTTGCACATGTATACATACTAGTAAATGTAGGTTTTTGAATGCGGCAAGCAGGCGGGTATAGCTGGGAGTGCAGCGGGCGGCGCCCTGGGCCAGCGCGCCGCTTCAAATGGCGGCTGTAGTGAGAGGTCGCGTCCGCCCTGACCCCCTTGATGGTGCACGTCACCTTGTGTCAAGATCTGAGATGTCACGTGTACCAGATGAATTACTCCAAGCTCGACCACCATGATGCAAGAGGTGCAAGCCGAGGGACGCTATTGGAGACACCCTCCTGGTCATCATCTGAGTCCAAGAAGATCTCACCCACATTCATAGACAATATGTGCAGAAGGAGTAGAGGCGACTGGGGACACACCACGTCGTGGGCACTCTGTACGTGCTCGTGTGTGTGCAGCGTGCGTGCTTTTCCATCGGTGGTAGCTCTAAGGCCGAGGCTGCGGTGGTCTTCGTCTCCGGCTAGTCGTTGAGCAATGATGGCAAAGAGGTGCTGCAAGAGATGCGTATGCACCGTTCTGTGCGAGCTTCGCCGTAGCACGATGAACCGGACGTCACTGCAGATGGCGCACGCCTCCGTGCAGCCGAGTGTGTGTGCATGCATGTGTAATTCACGTGTATTCTGCGGCCGAGTATGTGTGCATGCATGTGTTGTGTATGTGTGTTTTGTGCTTCATGCTGTGCGCTTTGTGCATGAGTTGGATCGGCATGAGTTAGTGCGTTGGCGTGTGTACATGCGTAGCTGCATGCGTCCTGTACATGTGCGGCTTCTTGCTTGGTTGTCAATATAAACTAATAAAAATATCTTCAACTTAGCATCCTGATGTATCGTCTCTAGTGGTTAGCGAAGAGTTCATGTTCTTTTATTTGTTTATAGGCAGGCAGGCGGCAAAAAACAGGGGAAAACATGCAATGTTCCTTGCAGATGCTCCACCGCGAGGTTCCTTACTCCTTCTCGGTCGTCGGGAATCTATGTTCTTCCACTCTCTTTTTTACGTGAGCTTTGTTCATCCTCTGCCAACACGCGAGACATCTAGCATCAAGGTGCACGTGTCATGCAAGAAAATGGAGATAATCAGATAAGAGGTGCGTAAGTGAGTCATGCACTTCGATGGCACCTACTCCTATACGCAATATTTTTTGTCCTCGATGGCACGTGAATGGTGCACGTACTCAATGACGGAGCACGGGATGGTAGCCATGACATGGTCAGCCCTTTTTCGGGATGGTAGCCATGACATGGTTGGCCCTTTTTTGGAGAGAGTATGTACTAAATAACTTTGATGGGTACCGTCAACTCGGAGAACGACGAGAAGCTTGCTTACTAAGCCTTCTCCCTTGCCAACGCGTGTGCGGTGGCTCTCAGCACGAGGAGAAACTTTTGCTTACAAGCGATGGACATGCAGCAGTTCATTTGGTGTCAGATTGCCAGAAGTACTACTGTAGTACAACCATTATTGTTCGACTTCTGGAAGAGGCAAAGAGCCAAGCGCAAGGCTAGCCATAGTGGGAGTAACATAAGTAGGAGTACCTCCTTTTTTATTCTAGAAACAACCACACGCGAATATTGGACGGTAGCAGCATAGGAACTGAATCAAAAATCGAAACCTTCCCGCCGGGCACCAGATGAGCCTGCCGCTCCACATTGATGGCAAGTCAGGGAGACGTGACCTCTCACTGTTTCTGCCGTTGAAGCGGCACGCCGACTGAGGGCACTGCCCGCTGCACGCCTGGCATTTCAGACTACACATACTTTGTGAGACAAAAGGTGGGGCCATTATTAATGATATAGTATTATACTAAAGGGACTAACTATTGTAAGCAGGCTCCGTATTAGGTTGGTTCTAGATGATGTGTCAACTTCATATAGCCGGATGTTGGCTATACTATTAACCATGCTCTAAGTGTGGTGTGAGTTAGAAAATTTACTAAGTCATTAATTAATAATTAATGGATGCCTTAATTACTCAGCCGTTTCTCATTCTTTTGGATAGTGGGGCTATTATTGACTTGGACGTGGGGTTTGGGCCAAAGGCCTACTATTATACTACTTGGTCTTACTCGCACGACCGACCTGATAGGCTCTACCCTAGCCGTCGCTGTATCATATGGTTTCGCGCCATTCCAGATCTTAGCACGGCCACGCAATTCTTCTCCATCCCTCCTTCCGGCGTGCACAACGAGAAGGGACAATAGTCCTCCGAACCTCGCCTTTCGTGATCCTGTACGGGAGAGGGGCGATCAGGTTTTTGGGGAGCACACTCGTATGACTGTTGCCAGCGACGACTTCCTCAACGACAACCTTCTTCCCCTACCACGGTAACCTCTTCATCAAAAACATGAGTGACAACATCAACCACAGCGGCTCTACTCCGGCTGTACAGTATGTGATTCTGTCCTCCTGGTTTACTCCGCGTCATTACTTTGATCTTTGCAATTGTCGTCATGATCTATTTACGGTTGATTCAGATTACATCTCATAGTAAATTTCTCATATATTCAACAATCCAATCCAAATACCTGATTGTAGGCAATTTACTCTGAGTGGTTTTGTTGCGCATTTGAAGCCGCCTACTTTTAAGGGGGTGCAATATAAAAGGTGGCGCACAAGAGCAGTATATTGGTTTCAGATCATGTACTGCTATGACACCACTAAGGGCAGGCCTGAGGGCAATCTTAATCCTACACAGCAGGAAGCTTTTGAGAACATGGATACCCTATTCAAAGCCGCCCTGCTAATTGTTCTTGACTATTCCATTGTGGATTCATATATGTCATTTGACAGCAGCAAAGACATGTGGGCTGCGCTCGAGGCCATGTTTGGGGCCTCGGGCACTGGCAACGAGTTGTACGTCATGCAGCAATTCTGTGACAACAAGATGACTGATGAGTGCTCTGTTGTTCAGCAGACTCATGAGATACAATCACTCGCCAAGCAACTTGAGTACTTCAAGTGTGTGTTGCCGGACAAATTTGTTGCTCGGACCAACATTGCCAAGCTTCCACCTTTGTGGAACGATTTCGCTACTTCTCTGAAAAATAAGAGACATGAG
Organism: Triticum urartu; assembly: GCF_003073215.2. NCBI lineage: Eukaryota > Viridiplantae > Streptophyta > Magnoliopsida > Poales > Poaceae > Triticum > Triticum urartu. The sequence goes on from NC_053023.1 coordinate 607,890,061, forward strand.
TTTTTAGTTTCGGATCTCATTAGCACTCTTCATTTTGAAGAGAAGGCGAGAGAAAAAGACACATGTGCTTGGGTCGCTGAGGGAGCTTCTAGTGCCCACATGGTACACGAGAAGAACTTCTAGCCCAACCAGCCCCAAAACAACAAGAACAAATCTCAGGGGAAAGGAAAGTTTGATGCAAAGAACAAGCCGTCACATTCTACCAACTTGAAGAACAATTCTCATAACGGGAAGGGATACAAACCTCAATTTTGGTAGCACCGCACAAAACTTATATGGCTGCATCTACCTATTCTCAGCTAACCTCATGGTGCTCCAGGAATTCCTACATTCGTAACTAGGTACAATCACCACCGCAAGATGAAATAAGCTTATTCGTCTGTTGACTTGCTGATTGCAGTGTGGAATGATCCTATCATGTGTGAAGTAGCAAACAAGCAGTGCAGCCAAAGGTGGAAATCAACCAAGGACTTATGAAATTATAAATAATCTTACTCGGGCAGGTCAGTATCCCATTCGTCCAGATGATCATGTTTTGTCATGCCAAGCTATTGATGTGCTACTGTTTTGCAGCATCGTTTAAGTATAGCTATTCTCTTCCTATCTTTTCAGATTCAGGACAATGAAGATGATTTTAGGGGAACTTCACAATATGGACTCATGTTGAGTCATCTCTATTGCCTCATGTGTTTGCTCCAAATGTGTCAGCATCAATTGCAAGATGAGGCAGCTAGCTAGCTATGGAGTTGCCAACATGCTCAAAGTGCTCGCGAATTGAGAAGAAACATGCATGCCCAGGAAACTAAGGAAATTACTGTGTGCGTAGGGAGGCCCTTTGCTTAGAGAAGCATCGACCGATTTTCTTTATTTCCACACCTTCTCACATCTTTGTATTGGTTATAGTATGGTGAATCATTGAGATGCATAAACATGGTGAACTTTTGTTCTTCTGAATGTTAGTATGCATACCGTATCTTCTGAAGCTTAGTTTAATGTAAATGTTCACTAGCCTCTGAACCTTCATAATCTAGTAATTATATTGTAGGCCTGTTATTTGACACCTCACTTTGTCGCGCCACGCGACCAGTCTGAGTGTCTGCATCCAGTACCGCATCCTCTAATTTGGTGGATGCCAAGTTGAAAAAGGTTACCGATGAGTAGACATAAGCTGGAGGCCTCTCTCTCTTTCTTTCAAATGGGCAATAAGCTGGAGAGTGTCTCGGGCTGCCTCTAGCACAAGGCCCTCCAGTACGAAACACGGGCAGCCGACTGGGCCGATACAAAAGCTAATCCATCTTAAAGCCCATTTGTTTTTGTTTTTTGCGAGGAGAAGCCCATATTTCTTGAAGAGGGGGCGATCCCAGGAAAACCCTCCTTCCTCCTCGCTTCCACTTATACTACAGCTCGCGAGACTCTCCCGCTTCCGTTGCCCCCCAATTCCCCCCGCTCCCCATCTTGCTCACTCGTCCAGAAAACCCCCGCTCACCTTCTTCCTCACTAGTACAGAAAACGCCTGCTCCTCTTCTTCCACTCCTACAGAAAACCCCATCCCTCCTTCTTCCCCACTCGCACTGCCACTAGGCTCGTCTCTGGCTACTCTACTCAAACTCATGAGCTCGGCGTGACGCCCACAAGGAAAATGGAGTCGGTTGGCCCTAGCGCAAAGAAGATGAGGCTCCCGCCAGCGGCAACGCCGATTGTAGATCCCGCAGACGGCAGCGTGGGGATAAGCGGCGAGCCCCCCCCACTCGGATCTAAGGAACCGGTAGAATCTCCGATGGACCGCATCAGCGATCTCCCGGACGTCATCCTTGAGGAGATCATCTTGCTTCTCCCCACCAAGGATTGCTGCCGCGCACAAGTCCTCTCAACTCGGTGGCACCCTCTATGGCGCACCGCGCCCCACAATCTCGATTGTCGTCATATATCTGTCCTTCCTGAATTTCATCTCCTCAGAGCCATCATCTCCTCTCACCAGCAGGGCCCCATTCAATGCCTCTGCATCCCGACATGCTACCTGCTATCCATACCCGGCACGGTGGACGCTTAGCTGACATCCCCTGAATTTGGAAAACTCCAGCAGTTTGAGTTATACCATTACCACGAAAGTTTCATACCACGAACATGCCAAGAATTCGTGCCCACACCATCATTGTACATGTCACGGTTTTCCTCCTCTCTCCACACCGCCACCTTCGCCCGGTGCCATATACCAGATGATCTGGTACAAATACTTTGACTCCCACTGCTAAAAAACTTTCGCTTGTGGTGGTTTATCTGTCGGAGGCCTCACTGCACAACATCATCCACTCCAGTTGCCCTGCCCTGGAGTGCTTGCTGATTGTTTTGGGAATAGAAATTCCTATCAGTTGTCTCAAAATAAAGTCGCCTCACCTTAAAAGCATTGGAGTTTGTTTTGAAGGACAGCAGCTCATCATCGAAGATGCTCCTTCACTTTAAAGGTTGCTCCTTGATAATTATTATACACCTTCGTAAATAAATGTCATCTCTATGCCCAAACTGGAGACCTTGGGTTTAATTCGTGAACCATTTGATGATCAAAACAAGTTGGTGTTTGGCTCCACACTTATTCAGGTACCGTATATTATCATCTACACATTTGTAATCATAAGCTACATTTGTTATTTGTGCGCATAAGTTTTATATCATCTTGTAGTACACTTTGGGTACTAATATTATGTTATATGCTCAATGAAGAGTTCGTCCGTGGATAGCCTATCAATGTTGCTGGATTCTATCAAGATCTTATATATCGGATGTTTAGTTTTGATCTGAACATAATTATTGGCTTGCTGCGATGCTTTCCATCTCTAGGGAATTTATATATAGAGGTGATGATTTCATGCACATTGAAAGCCCGTATATATTGAACAAGAATTAATCGTTCAGCTATCGCTCTTTCGACATACTCTTTGTACAGACCTTAACTGTTTTCAATCTTCATGTATAATTAGGCAGTGCTACCACATGGAAAAAACGTATAACCCATTGGTGGCGTAATAAGCACCAGGATTTTCTTAGTTCTCATGACATTTGTTTGAGGACAATAACGATGGAAGGATATGCATCCAACCAGGCAAACAGAAGCTTTGTCACATTCTTCCTGTTGAATGCGAGGTTACTATTGTCCATGAGGCTTAAGTTTTAGCGCAAGAGATTTCTCATGGACAGACACGTTGGACAGCAAAAAAAGAAGTTTCAGGTGGACAAATGGGCTTCTAATCGTGCCCGACTTCTATTTACAACAAGTTGTAGTCATCCTAAAATATTTTTTTGCACAGGATGTTGATTTTATGGATCAGACCAATCCATTTGTTTGTGACTGCGGAAAAGAGTGGTTGGGTTAGATGTTGCTGCCATGTTCAATCTGGTTTTTGTCTAAAATTTTGATGAACAATTAATCCTTGGGCTTTTTGTACCATTTGTAAGCTTGAGTTACATTTCGTTTCCCTCGTACTCCCATCCACCTGCCACTACACTGCCGCATCTTCCACGACTGTTGTCCATTCCCGTCCGAGGCCTCACCATCATTATCCGCCTTGGTTCGCTCGTTGTGCCCGCCGCCGTATGGCGTTGTCAACATGGTCAACAACCTCCCAGCAAAAAAAACATGGTCAACAACCAAGAGGAATCAGGAGATGATTGTACGTGGAGAGGCTGACCGTAGGGACCCACCAGGGTCATTGCATTACGCAAGCAGGTGCCTCGTTATTACAAGCCAAAAAATAATACTTCCTCCTAATTCCTCACTGCTAGAAAATTGCTTAAATGTCTTAAAAGGTCAATTGACCCCTGAAATTTTCCAAAATTTGACATGACAGTTTTATTAGTACTACAAAATTTCTCGTTCATTTAAAACACCATCTATTGCCACTTTACTCCAAATTCATCTTTCACGGCTAATAAAAATATGTACAACATCACACACAGTTGTTTTCTAGGAACCGTTTGCGATGAAAACATCTGGGTCTATTTAAGTCTCCCTCCTTAAGCTTCATCGGCTCGTCTGCTCCAGTGCCGGCAACCCCCGAATCCACGAATCCCAATCGCCATTACCGCACCACCTTCTTGCAAAGATGACGCCATGGAAACGCTTCGTCAAGGCCTGTATGATGGCCGCGTCCCCCCCCCCCCCCCGCACCGCCGCCTATGCCGAGAGAACGGCCGCCTACTCCGAGAGTGCTGCCGCATCCGCATTGAGCACGGTCGCTTCCGCTGAGAGGGTGTCTGTGGCAGCCGACAGGGCAGCCGAGAAAGCTGCAGCTGCTGCTGCGACGGCGGCTGCAAACGCCGAGAGCACTCAAGCTGCCGTTTGTGCCACGGATGTCGCCCTGGCCCGGGTCGAGGCCATCCACGCCAAGATCGAGGATGCACACGCCAAGATATTACAGGCCACGTCGGACTCCAGCATGCAACCCATGTCTGAAAAGGCGGCGGTGGCCATGGAGCACATGCTTCCTCATGAGGTCGCCGAGCAGGAGCTGGAGTTGCAGGAGGTGGCGGAGATCGAGGAGCGCCGGGAGGAGGAGTTGCGCGTGGCCGATGTCGATGTAGAGAAGAGTCTGTCCGTCGAGGAATTGGCGATGGAGTACCAATGCGAGCTCTGGCGCAGCCACTACTACGAGTACTACAACCTTGAGGGCGGCGCCGAAGACGAGGACGAGGACGAGGACGAGGACGCGGTCGACTTCAGCAAGGGGGACGCGGAGTCCACCAACGGCTGCATGTCGCCAGGACAAGTCATCGACATCTCATCTCACACCGGCGATGCATAGGCCGGTGTGGCGGCGGATTTGTTAAAATTACACAACGAGCGGATTACACCGGGGACCCAGAAGCTCGCCCAGTTTTTTTTTAGTTTTAGAGACCTAGCTCAACTGCGTGCTGTTCGGGGGCTATGGACCGTCTAGCCCACGCTTACGCTTTTATTTAAGCACATGACGAGCCCAGTTGATATCTTTTTTCTTTCTGAAAATGGCTAGTCCAGTTCTTTTTTTTGGAGAACACCAAAACCAAGGTGTACTTGCTTTTCTCAGCCCTGCTGGGCAGCAAATCTTTCAAGACGAGGAGGGGGGATGGGCTTCCCAAGAAAATGGGCTATAAGTTGTAAGAAATGGGCTGTAAATTTTTAAACCAAAGACAACCGACAATTACTTCAAAATATCATATTTTTTTTCAGGATTTCTCTACTCTCTACTCTTATAAAAACCAAAGCCAAGTCGCAACTACATTAAAAGATCGTCTTTTCTCCCACAAGATATACAACTCATAGAAAGGCATCTTGCTAGTTAAGATTTTAAATTTCATTCATTTTTTTGCAGAGAATTGTTTTTTGAATTTTATTTTGATATAATTTTTAAAAAAATATTTTTAACGCGACTAGAAATGTCATGCTTAAAAGAGTTTGGACTCCACCGAAATATGAAAAAATTTCTTGAATTTTTTAGTAGTGCCCAGAATATATGGTCTGTAATGCTAACAAAAAGAATATGGGCGTCAAATATCCTTAAGAATTAGCAAATGGGTTGTAAATTATTGAAAATAATGGATAATGGGTTGTATGTTGTTTTCCACAGATTTGGAGGCTGACTGCTGGACCTACTAAGTTGACGATGACGCTGTCCTAAAAAACAATTTGACGCATACGCAAGGCTTTGTCAACTTAGTCAACACAGAGCAGTGACTGTTGGATGTCCATCCAACGGCCGTCGTGCTTCTTCAATCTCTGATCTTCCTGCTCCAGCCGCCCAAACCAGTGCCGGCGGGACTGCCTGCTCCCTCCCCCCATGGCTGGTTGTGCTGCCGCCAGGCCATCCCTCTACACACCCGCACATCCTGTTATTTTCCGGCGACGTCAGCCTCACCCCGCAGCCGACCAGTCAGCGCTCGTACACCCCTCGGCATGGGCATCCGCTACGGTGGCTTCGCCGTCTTCGGGCTGTTCCCTTCTTGGGCCTCGCCCTCGTCCACCGCATTTGTGCTCTCGGCGCGGCGAGGTCAATACGGTTAACAGACAACAACCATCGGAAGAGGCTGACAGTAGGGTCCACACAAGGAAATGCCTCATTATTACGTGCAAAATAATGATTCCTCCACCTAACAGCTGGGACCCACCGGAAGGGCCTCTGTATTTCTTGAAAATAATTTTCATCCCGCTGTCAGCTCGGACCCACCAGCTATATCTTCGCACACAAGGAAGTGCCTCCTTATTACGCACAAAAAAATGAATACTCCCCCTGCTAGCTGGGACCCACCATTGTGGGAGGCTGACTTGCGGGCCTACTAAGATGATGGGGACGGAGGACTTTGTCAACTTAGTCCATATGAACGGTTCTAGCTCCAGTGACTGTACGATGTCCATCCAACGGCCATACTGCTTCTTCAACCTCTGGTCTTCTTGCTCCAGCCGCCCAAAGCAGCACCGGTCATGCCGCCTGCTACTGCCTCCCATGGCCGGCTGTGCTACCGCGGAAGCCTCACCGCCCCCTACTGCTCCCACCGCTAGCCATGTCATCCCTCCACTCACCCACACCCCCTGTTATTCTGCGGCGATAGCAGCCTCACACCGAAGTCGAACCAGTGAACCCTCGTACTCCTCTCTGTGTGGGCATCCACTTCCGCGTCTTCCCCGGCTCCGCGTCATCCCCTTCCTAGGCCTCGCCGTGGTCCAGCGCCCTGGTGCTGTTGGCGCGGTGTGGTCAACATGGTCAAGGAACGACTTCCATCGGAAGAGTACTATACGTGGAGAGGCTGACAGCTGGGTCCACGACCGTAGCAAGGAAGTGCCTCCTTATTACGCGGAAAATAATGATTCCTCCACCTGACAGCGGGGACCCACCGGACGGGCCACCGTATTTCACGAAAAAAAATGTTTCCCCCCTGACTGCTAGGACCCACCAGCTACATCTTCGCACACAAGGAAGTGCATCCATATTACAAGAAAAAAAATGATTCGCCCCCTAACTGCTGGGACCCACCAACTACATCTTCGCATGCAAGGAAGTGCCTAACAATCAGGACCCACCCAGTCGAAGCGTATGTAGCGTTGTCATTCTGGTCACGAACGTGTACGTAACGTACTGGTCGATCGGTCTATCAGTAGCCTGCAGCGATGAACCGTGGCCGTGTAAGGCAGGGCACGTGTGGTAGTAGATGCGCGCACGTGTGGTAGTAGAGGCGCGCATGTAGCATGTACACGTACGTACAGCCGCCAGGGTGCAAGAAAGTAAATACGGCCACGTACGTACATACGGGCGGGGTCTTGAACGTCTACTCACGCATATGTATGGCCAGGGCTCGTGTACGTGGCTGTGGCTGGGTCGGAACGAAGAAACTGCATCGTCGTTGTGTTCATGGGGATGCAAAAGAATGTTTCATGTTCATCGGGAGGAAACAGAACGCGTGTTGTTCATCGGGAGCCAACCGGCTTGGACGGAACAGCCGATGGAAACGAGGCCTAGCGTACCACAGAATGGAGGAAACGGCCTTGTGTTCGACCGGCCACGGTGGAAACGGGATTCTGTTCATCAAGAGGGGTCTAGCGTACCGCAAAACGGAGGAAACGGACTTCTCTTGGACCTCCTATGGTCGAAACGGGGTCCTGTTGATCGGGAGGGGTGTGGCGTACCGCAGAACGGAGGAAACCGACTTGTGTTGGAGCGCAACGGTCGAAACGGGGGTCCTGTTCATCGGGAGGGGTGTGGCGTACCACTAAACAGGACTCCACGGGATACTGTTCATCTCCACCATCAACCTCCTCCAGCCTCCGGGGGCTACTAATCATCCACCGTCGACCTCCTCCAGCCTCCACCTGCAACTGTTCATCCACGGGCTCCTGTTCGTCCAGCCTCCACCGGCTACTGTTCAACCAGCCCTCTCCACGGGGTCCTGTTCCACCACCCCTCCACGGGCTACTGTTCATCCAGCCCTCCACCGGCTACTGTTCAACCAGCCCTCCACCGCCTACTGTTCAACCAGCCCTCCACGGGGTCCTGTTCATCCACCGGCTCGATCGATCGGGGTACTGTTCATCCAGCGGCAATGACCTCTACTACCACGGGTTCCTGTTCATCCAACCCCCACCGGGAACTATTCATCCAAACCCCCCAACAACGCTCACTGTTCATCCAGAGGCAGCATCAATCGGCTTCAGTTAGCAGCAGTAGCGAAGGAATCGCTCGATCGGGTTCAGTTAACAGCCATCGATCGATCGCTCGGGTTCAGTAACGCGTAGCCTGCAGTGCAATCGCTTGGGTTTAGTTAGAGCCCAACGCTTCGCTCGGGTTTGGTTAGAGTGCAACGCCTCGCACACACACGCGTACAGACGAGAGAAACACGCATCGCTCGGCCCCCGACCAGCCACCTTAACCGGCAACTCCCCGATAATTTCCTCGCCCTCACTTCTACCACGGTTTTTTCCATCATGGACGGCCCAAAGAATGTCATGCAGTTGCGTCTCCAGCCCGACCAGGACGAAAAGCCCATTTTCTATCATGATTTTTTTCATAGAAGTATGAGCCCACCACATCTATGATGATACCGGGTTTTGTCACAATTATCGTCCTAGAAGTGTCATAAGTAAGAGGAAAAAAAATCATTCGGCCCAAAATTTCACGGATGTGTCTTTTTTCTATAGTGCCCGTAGATACCGCCATGACGCTTTGCTTGCAACTGCACCAGCTGACTGCCCCACTGATACATCTCCAACGTGTCTATAATTTTTGATTGTTCCATGCTATTATATTATCTATTTTGGATGTTTAATGGGCTTTATTATACCTTTTATATTATTTTTGGGACTAACCTATTAAGAGAAAGCCCAGTGGAAATTGCTATTTTTTGCCTATTTCAGTCTTTCGCAGAAAAGGAATATCAAACGGAATCCAAACGGAATGAAACCGGTGAGAGAATCGTTTTTGGAACAAACGTGATCCAGGAGACTTGGAGTGGACGTCAAGGAAGCAACGAGGCGGCCACGAGGTAGTAGGGCACGCCCAGGGGGGTCAGGCGCGCCCCCCACCCTCGTGGGCCCCTCATAGCTCCACCGACCTACTTCTTTCGCCTATATATACTCTTATACCCTAAAACCTTCGGAGAGAGCCACGAAACACCTTTTCCACCGCTACAACCTTCTGTACCCGTGAGATCCCATCTTGGGGCCTTTTCCAGTGATCTGGCGGAGGGGGATTCGATCACGGAGGACTTCTACATCAACACCGTAGCCTCTCCGATGATGTGTGAGTAGTTTACCACAGACCTTCGGGTCCATAGTTATTAGCTAGATGGCTTCTTCTCTCTCTTTGGATCTCAATACAAAGTTCTCCTCGGTATTCTTGGATATCTATTCGATGTAACTCTTTTTGTGGTGTGTTTGCCGAGATCCGATGAATTGTGGGTTTATGATCTTAATTATCTATGAACATTATTTGATTCTTCTCTGAATTCTTATATGCATGATTTGATATCTTTGCAAGTCTCTTCGAATTATCGGTTTAGTTTGGCCTACTAGATTGATCTTTCTTCCAATGGGAGAAGTGCTTAGCTTTGGGTTCAATCTTGCGGTGCTCGATCCCAGTGACAGAAAGGGAAACGACACGTATTGTATTGTTGCCATCGAGGATAAAAAGATGGGGTATATATCATATTCCTTGAGTTTATCCCTCTACATCATGTCATCTTGCCTAATGCGTTACTCTGTTCTTATGAACTTAATACTCTAGATGCATGCTGGATAGCGGTCGATGTGTGGAGTAATAGTAGTAGATGCAGAATTGTTTTGGTCCACCTGTCACGGACGTGATGCCTATATTCATGATCATTGCCTTAGATATCATCATAACTATGCACTTTTCTATCAATTGCTCGGCAGTAATTTGTTCACCCACCGTAATTCTAGTTTACTATGTATTTTGCAATCTTTATTTTCCAATCTATACCAAAAAAATACCAAAAATATTGATCTTATTATCTCTATCAGATCTCACTACCGTAAGTGACCGTGAAGGGATTGATAACCCCTTTATCGTGTTGGTTGCGAGGTTCTTGTTTGTTTGTGCAGGTACTAGGGGACTTGCGTGTAGTCTCCTACTGGATTGATACCTTGGTTCTCAAAAACTGAGGGAAATACTTACGCTACTTTGCTGCATCACCCTTCCCTCTTTAAGGGAAAACCAATGCATGCTCAAGAGGTAGCAAGAAGGATTGCTGGCGCCGTTGCCGGGGAAATTTGCACCAAGTCAAGTCAAGATTTGATCTCCCGTCAACTAGCCATTTCTGGCGCCGCTGCCGGGGAGATCTACGCACAAGTCAAGACATACCAACTACCCATCACAAACTCTTATCCCTCGCATTACATTATTTGCCATTCACCTCTTGTTTTCCTCTCGCCCACTTCACCCTTGCCATTTTATTCGCCTATTTTCTATTCCCCCTTCTTCCGTTCGTCTCTTTTGGCTTGCTTCTTTTGTGTCTGTGTGTTAGATCGTTTGTTTTCCCGTTATGCCTAGTCCTTCTATTACTGTTAGTACTCCTGATTTTGAAGTTCTCCACTTCAAACAAAGACAAGGAGAAAACTTAAAATATGCTTGGTATAGGATGGTAGAATCTTATCGTAGTTGCACCATAGAGGGAGATTTCAAGATTTTACTTTGCAATTTTTATGTTGGGCTTACCTTACCCCATAGACAACTCCTTGATTTTTCCGACAAAGGGAACTTTATTGAGGTTGACCGTAGTATTGCTTATGATATTATAGAGGGGATAGTAGGAGTACTTCCCCCACAAAAGGGACTTCACCTTATGCAAGAAGGAACCCAAATCTTAGAGAAATTATGTGAACTGAAAAAAATTTGTTGAACCTCTTAAAAATGTTGGTGGAAATCTTAGCCGCATGAATATGTTGATTACACTTTGCAATAAGCGGTTGGATGCCTTAGATATAAAGATCTCCGAGCATGAAGGGAAACATAAGGAACCTCCCGGATCCGAACATAACTCCGTAAAAAAGATAAATACCAAGGATGGCAATACCTAGATCTATTCTTGTTTTTATTCCTAGCTAGGGGAATTAAACGATACCACTTGTTGGGAGGCAACCCAATTTTATTTTTGTTCCTTGCTTTTGGTTCCTGTTTAGTAATAAATAAATCATCTATCCTCTCTTATGATTGTGATTTTTATGTTTTAATTAGTGTTTGAGCCAAGTAAAGCCTTTAGGATCTTCTTGGATGCTTGTTATTTGATCTTGCTGAAAAAACAGAAAGTATGCGCTCACGAAAATAATTTTGATTTTTAACTAGAGAGCGATAAAATACTGATTACAACTGAAGTAGATTAATATACAAACTATTTAGGTCTCCCTAATTTGGTAGAATTTTTGGAGTTACAGAAGTATCTGAAACCTACAGATTACTACATACTGTTCTGTTTTTGAAAGATTCCGTTTTTCGTGTGTTGTTTGCTTATTTTGATGAATCTATGGCTAGTATCGGGGGTATGAACCATAGATAAGTTGGAATACAGTAGGTTTAACACCAATATAAATAAAGAATGAGTTCATTACAGTACCTTAAAGTGGTGGTTTGTTTTCTTATACTAACGGAGCTCATGAGATTTTCTGTTGAGTTTTGTGTTGTGAAGTTTTCAAGTTTCTGGGTAAAGATTTGATGGATTATGGAATAAGGAGTGGCAAGAGCCTAATCTTGGGGATTCCGAAGTCACCCCAAGGTAAAATTCAAGGACAACCAAAAGCCTAAGCTTGGGGATGCCCCGGAAGGCATCACCTCTTTCGTCTTCGTCTATCGGTAACTTCACATGAGGCTATATTTTTATTCACCACATGATATGTGTTTTGCTTGGAGCATCTTGCATGATTTGAGTCTTTGCTTTTTAGTTTACCACAATCATCCTTGCTGTACACACCTTTTGGGAGAGACGCACATAAATCGGAATTTATTAGAATACTCTATGTGCTTCACTTATATCTTTTGAGCTAGATAATTTTGCTCTAGTGCTTCACTTATATTTTTTAGAGCACGGTGGTGGTTTTATTTTATAGAAATTATTGATCTGTCATGATTCACTTATATTATTTTGAGATTCTTTTAGAACAGCATGGTAATTTGCTTTGTTTATAAAGCTAGTCCTAATATGATAGGCATACAAGATGGGTATGATAAAAACATTCATATAGAGTGCATTGAATACTCTGATTCTTGATAGATGTTTTGAGATATACAGGTGGTAATGTTAGGGTCGGGCTAGTTGGGCAATTGTGAAATTGAGAAATACTTTTGTTAAAGTTGGCAAGTCCCGTAGCATGCATGTATGGTGAACGTTGTGTGACAAATTTAAAGCATGGGGTGTTCTTTGAGAGCTTTCCTTATGAGTGGCGGTCGGGGACGAGCAATGGTCTTTTCCTACCAATCTATCCCTCTAGGGGAATGCGTAGTAGGACTTTGCTTTAAGGGCTAATAAACTTTTGCAATAAGTATATGAGTTCTTTATGACTAATGTGAGTCCATGGATCATACGCACTCTTACCTTTCCGCAATTTTCTAGCCTCTACGGTACCGTGCATTACCCTTTCTCACCTCGAGAGTTCGTGCAAACTTCGCCGGTGCATCCAAACCCCGTGATACAATACGCTCTATCACACATAAGCCTCCTTATATCTTCCTCAAAATATCCACCATACCTACCTATTATGGCATTTCCATAGCCATTCCGAGATATTTTGCCAGGCAACTTTCCACCGTTCTGTTTATTATGACACGCTCCATCATTGTCATATTGCTTTGCATGATCATGTAGTTGACATCGTATTTGTGGAAAAGCCACTTTCATAATTCTTTCATACACGTCGCTCTTGATTCATCGCATATCCCGTTACACCGCCGGAGGCATTCACATAGAGTCATATTTTTGTTCGAGTATCGAGTTGTAACATTGAGTTATGAGTAAATAAAAGTGTGATGATCATCATTATTAGAGCATTGTCCCATGTGAGAAAAAAAGAAGAGGCCAAAGAAACCCAAATAAAAAAAAGAGGCCATAGAATCCCAAACAAAAAAATGAGAGAAAAAGAGAGAAGGGACAATTTACTATCCTTTTTCCACACTTGTGCTTCAAAATAGCACCATGGTCTTCATGATAGAGAGTTTCTTATTTTGTCATGGTGATACGTCTCCAACGTATCTATTAACGTATCTATTGCATGGTGATACGTCTCCAACGTATCTATAATTTTTGATTGCTCCATGCTATATTATCTACTGTTTGGGACTATATTGGGCATTATTTTCCACTTATATTATTTTTGGGATTAAATATTAACCGGAGGCCCAGCCCAGAATTGATGTTTTTTTGCCTACTTTAGTTTTTCGGATAAACAGAATATCAAACAGAGTCCAAACGGAATAAAATCTTCGGGAACGTGATTTTGTCACAGAACGTGATCCAGGAGACTTGGACCCTACTCTAGGGAATCAAAGAGGAGGTCACGAGGGTCGGGCCCCCCCTAGGGCGCGCCCCCTGCCTCGTGGGCCCCTCGGTGCTCCACCGACGTACTTCTTCCTCCTATATATACACACGTACCCCCAAACGATCAGAACAGGAGCCAAAAACCTAATTCCACCGCCGCAACTTTCTGTATCCACGAGATCCCATCTTGGGGCCTGTTCCAGAGCTCCGCCGGAAGAGGGCCGTCATCACGGAGGGCTTCTACATCATCATAGCCTCTCCGATGAAGTGTGAGTAGTTTACCTCAGACCTTCGGGTCCATAGTTAGTAGCTAGATGGCTTCTTCTCTCTCTTTGAATCTCAATACAAAGTTCTCCCCCTCTCTTGTGGAGATCTATTCGATGTAATCTTCTCTTTGCGGTGTGTTTGTTGAGACCGATGAATTGTGGGTTTATGATCAAGTCTATCTATGAATAATATTTGAATCTTCTCTGAATTCTTTCATGTATGATTGGTTATCTTTGCAAGTCTCTTTGAATTATTCATTTGGTTTGGCCAACTAGATTGGTAGTTCTTGCCATGGGAGAAGTGCTTAGCTTTGGGTTCGATCCTGCGGTGTCCTTACCCAGTGACAGAAGTGGCAGCAAGGCACGTATTGTATCTTTGCCATCGAGGATAACAAGATGGGGTTTATTTCATATTGCATGAATTTATCTCTCTACATCATGTCATCTTGCTTAAGGCGTTACTCTATTTTTAACTTAATACTCTAGATGCATGCTGGATAGCGGTCGATGAGTGGAGTAATAGTAGTAGATGCAGAATCGTTTCGATCTACTTGTCATGGACGTGATGCCTATATACATGATCATGCCTAGATATTCTCATAACTATGCTCAATTCTGTCAATTGCTCAACAGTAATACGTTCACCCACCATAGAATACTTATGCTCTTGAGAGAAGCCACTAGTGAAACCTATGGCCCCCGGGTCTATTCTCATCATATCAATCTCCATCACTTTAATCTTGCTTTGCTTTTTTACTTTGCTTTTACTTTTTACTTTGCATCTTTATACCAAAAATACCAAAAATATTATATCTATCAGATCTCACTCTCGTAAGTGACCGTGAAGGGATTGACAACCCCTAATCGCGTTGGTTGCGAGTAGCTATCGCTTTGTGCAGGTACGAGGGACTTGAGCGTGGCCTCCTACTGGATTGATACCTTGGTTCTCAAAAACTGAGGGAAATACTTACACTACTCTGCTGTATCATCCCTTCCTCTTTGGGGAAAACCAATGCAAGCTCAAGACGTAGCACATGGCAATCCCTACTCCTCGCATTGACATCAATTGATGGGCATCTCAATAGTCCGTTGATTAGCCGCGTCAATGTGAGTCTTTCTCCTTTTTGTCTTCTCACATAACCCCCATCATCATATACTATTCCACCCATAGTGCTATATCCATGGCTTGCGCTCATGTATTGCGTAAGGGTTAAAAAGGCTGAAGCGCGTTAAAAAGTATCAACCAATTGCTCGGCTTGACATCGGGGTTATGCATTGATACGTCTCCAACGTATCTATAATTTTTGATTGCTCCATGCTATATTATCTACTGTTTTGGACTATATTGGGCTTTATTTTCCACTTTTATATTATTTTTGGGACTAACCTATTAACCGGAGGCCCAGCCCAGAATTGTTGTTTTTTGCCTATTTGAGTGTTTCAGATAAACAGAATATCAAACGCAGTCCAAACGGAATAAAATCTTCGGAAACGTGATTTTCTCACCGAACGTGATCTAGGATACTTGGGCCCTACTGCAAGGGATCAAAGAGGTAGTCACCAGGGTGGGGGCGCCCCCCTAGGGCGCGCCCCCCTGCCTCGTGGGCCCCTCGGTGCTCCACCGACGTACTCCTTCCTCCTATATATACACACGTACCCCAAACGATCAGAACAGGAGCCAAAACCCTAATTCCACTGCCACAACTTTCTGTATCCACGAGATCCCATCTTGGGGCCTGTTCCGGAGCTCCGCCGGAAGAGGGCCGTCATCACGGAGGGCTTCTACATCATCCTTGCCCCTCCGATGAAGTGTGAGTAGTTTACCTCAGACCTTCGGGTCAATAGTTAGTAGCTAGATGGCTTCTTCTCTCTCTTTGAATCTCAATACAAAGTTCTCCCCCTCTCTTCTGGAGATCTATTCAATGTAATCTTCTTTTTGAAGTGTTTTTGTTGAGACCGATGAATTGTGTGTTTATGATCAAGTCTATCTATGAATAATATTTGAATCTTCTCTGAATTCTTTTATGCATGATTGGTTATCTTTGCAAGTCTCTTTGAATTATCCGTTTGGTTTGGCCAACTAGATTGGTAGTTCTTGCCATGGGAGAAGTGCTTAGCTTTGGGTTCGATCTTGCGGTGTCCTTACCCAATGACAGAACGGGCAGCAAGGCATGTATTGTATCGTTGCCATCGAGGATAACAAGATGGGGTTTATTTCATATTGCATGAATTTATTTCTCTACATCATGTCATCTTGCTTAAGGCGTTACTCTCTTTTTAACTTAATACTCTAAATCCATGATGGATAGCGGTCGATGAGTGGAGTAATAGTAGTAGATGCAGAATCGTTTCGATCTACTTGTCACGGACGTGATGCCTATATACATGATGATGCCTAGATATTCTCATAATTATGCACAATTCTATCAATTGCTCAACAGTAATTTGTTCACCCACCGTAGAATACTTATGCTCTTGAGAGAAGCCACTAGTGAAACCTATGGCCCCCGGGTCTATTCTCATCATATCAATCTCCATCACTTTTATATTGTTTTGCTATTTACTTTGCTTTTACTTTTTACTTTGCATCCTTATATCAAAAATACCAAAAATATTCTATCTATCAGATCTCACTCTCGTAAGTGACCATGAAGGGCTTGACAACCCCTAATCGCGTTGGTTGCGAGTAGGTATCGCTTTGTGCAGGTACAAGGGACTTGAGCGTGGGCTCCTACTGGATTGATACCTTGGTTCTCAAAAACTGGGGGAAATACTTACGCTACTCTGCTGCATCATCCCTTCCTCTTCGCGGAAAACCAACGCAAGCTCAAGACGTAGCAAGAAGGATTTCTGGCGCCGTTGCCGGGGAGTCTACGCAAAAAGTCAATATACGAAGTACCCATCACAATCCCTATCTCTCGCATTACATTATTTGCCATTTGCCTCTCGTTTTCCTCTCCCCCCAATTCACCCTTGCCATTTTATTCGCCCTCTCTCCCTATCCCCCCACTCCTTTCTCGCTTGCCTTTTTGTTTGCTCGTATGGTTGGAATAGTCATTTATTTATTACTAAACAGAGAACCTAAGATCTATGGATCCTCATCCGCTTGCCAATCTTTTTAAGAGATCCAATTATGATGAACCAATTCCTAGTGATTTGGATGCACTAGATTATCTTTATAAGCTTTTGCCTGAAATCCGTAAATCTGAAAATTGTGATGAAATACCTTATGGAGTGATTCATGATAGATCTTTGAATAAAAAGCATGATTGCAATGATTTTACTATAAACTCTCTTGATGTCAATTGTGCTAATAATATGCAAAACCCTATGCTTGGGGATGCTAGTTTTGCTATGTCCCCTACTTGTTGCAATGATCATGATTGGGGTGATTCTTCTTTTGATCTTGAAAATTTATTTAAACCCCATGATGAATATGAGATTGATTATAATGTTTGCAATAATATTAAATGTTGGTTTGGAAGAATGTCAACATTAGATCCCACATATTTAGAGAATGTTCGATCTTATGAAGTTTTTGATAAAAGTGCGTTTGGGAAGGTCATGACTTTAGTTAATGTTAATCCCACTATTTCGGAAAAGTGCCAACTTTGCATGCATGTGGATCATGTTGAGAATTTTTTATGTGATAGCTATATTTTTGAATTTGCTTATGATCCTACATGTAATTACTATGAGAGAGGAAAATATGGTGGTAGAAATTTTCATGTTACTAAATTACCTCTCGTTATGTTGAGATTGCTATTGTTTCTTTCCTCTTCCTTGCATATGCTAGTTTTTGCTTGCCTTGACAATTTGTTTGCCTATAAGATGCCTATGCATAGGAAGTATTTTAGACTTAGATGTGTTTGTCACATGCTTTATGATGCTCCTTTTGTGCTTCAATTCTTGTCTTTCATGTGAGCATCATTAAAATTATCAATGCCTAGCTATAAGGCTTTAAAGAAAAGCGCTTGTTGGGAGACATCCCAATATTTTTCCTTGCTGTTATTTAATAAATAAATTATTTAGCCTCTGTTTTGGTTGTGTTTTTCGTGTTTAATTAGTGTTTGTGCCAAGTAGAACCGTTGGGAAGACTTGGGGAAAGTCTTGTTGAACTTGCTGTAAAAAACAGAAACTTTTGCACTCATGAGAACTGCTGTCATTTTTATTTGGAGAGTTCTATTTAGTTATTTCTTTTTGCAGATGATTAATAGATAAATTCCTCACGTCCAGCAATTTATTTTAGAATTTTCAGGGTTCCAGATATTGTGCTAGCTACAGATTACTACAGACTGTTCTGTTTTTGAAAGATTCTGTTTTTCGTGTGTTGTTTGCTTATTTTGATGAATCTATGGCTAGTAAAATAGTTTATAATCCATAGAGAAGTTGGAATACAGTAGGTTTAAAACCAATATAAATAAAGAATGAGTTCATTACAGTACCTTTAAGTGGTCTTTTGTTTTCTTTCGCTAACGGAGCTCATGAGTTTTCTATTTTGTGTTTTGTGTTGTGAAGTTTTCAAGTTTTGGGTGAATTCTTTTGATGGCTCATGGAACAAGGAGAGGCCAGAGCCTAAGCTTGGGGATGCCCATGGCACCCCCAAGATAATCCAAGGACACCAAAAAGTCAAAGCTTGGGGATGCCCAGTAAGGCATCCCCTCTTTCGTCCACTTCCATCGGCAATTTACTTGGAGCTATATTTTTATTCACCAACATGATATGTGTTTTGCTTGGAGCGTCTTGTATTATTTGTGTATTTTTTTGTTAGTATTCCACAATCATCCTTGCTGTACACACCTTTTGAGAGAGCCATACATGAATTAAAATTTGATAGAATACTCTATGTGCCTCACTTATATCTTTTGAGCTAGATAATTTTGCTCTATGTGCTTCACTTATATCTTTTGAGCTAGATAATTTTGCTCTATGTGCTTCACTTATATCTTTTGAGCTAGATAATTTTTTTCAATGTGCTTCACTTATATCCTTTGAGCTAGATAATTTTTATCTATGTGCTTCACTTATATCCTTTGAGCTAGATAATTTTGCTCTATGTGCTTCACTTAGATCTTTTAGAGCACGGTGGTGGATTCGTTTTAAAGAAACTATTGATCTCTCATGCTTCACTTAAATTAATTTGAGAGCCTCTTAATAGCATGGTAATTTGCCTAATAATAATATGCTTGGTATTCAAGATTTCTGAAACTTTCTTTTGAGTGTGTTGAATACTAAGAAAAGATTGAAGCATGATAATTGTTTTTAGATATGGAGGTGATAATATTAAAGTCATGCTAGTTGAGTAGTTATGAATTTAAAGAATACTTGTGTTGGAGCTTGTGATTCCCGTAGCATGCACGTATGGTGAACCATTATGTGATGAAGTCGGAGCATGATTTATTTATTGATTGTCTTCCTTATGAGTGGCGGTCGGGGACGAGCGATGGTCTTTTCCTACCAATCTATCCCCCTAGGAGCATGCGCGTAATACTTTGCTTTGATAACTTCTAAATTTTTGCAATAAGTATATGAGTTCTTTATGAATAATGTTGAGTCCATGTATTATACGCACTCTCAACCTTCCACCTTTTCTAGCCTCTCTCATACCGCGCAACTTTTGCCGATATCATACACCTACCATATACCTTCCTCAAAACAGCCACCATACCTACCTATTATGGCATTTCCATAGCCATTCCGAGATATATTTCCATGCAACTTTCCACCATCTAGTTCATCATGACACATCCATCATTAACATATTGCTTAGCATGATAATGTAGTTGACATAGTATTTGTGGCAAAGCCACCGTTCATAATTCGTTCATACTTGTCACTCGTGATTCATTGCATATCCCGGTACACTGCCGGAGGCATTCGTATAGAGTCATACTTTGTTTTAGTATCGAGTTGTAATCATTGAGTTGTAAATAAATAGAAGTGTGATGATCATCATTCAATAGAGCATAGTCCCAAAAAAGAGAAAGGCCAAAGAAAAAAAAGAAGGCCCAAAAAAGGGGCAATTCTACTATCCTTTTTTTCCACACGTGTGCTTCAAAGTAGCACCATGATATAGCAAGTCTCATATATTGTGCTTCAAAGTAGCACCATGTTCTTCATATAGAGAGTCTCATATGTTGTCACTTTCATATACTAGTGGGAATTTTATGTTATAGAACTTGGCTTGTATATTCCAATGATGGGCTTCCTCAAATTGCCCTAGGTCTTCGTCAGCAAGCAAGTTGGATGCACACCCACTAGTTTCTTTTGTTGAGCTTTCATAAATTTATAGCTCTAGTGCATCCGTTGCATGGCAATCCCTACTCACTCACATTGATATCTATTGATGGGCATCTCCATAGCCCGTTGATACGCCTAGTTGATGTGAGACTATCTTCTCCTTTTTGTCTTCTCCACAACCACCATTCTATTCCACCTATAGTGCTATATCCATGGCTCATGCTCATGTATTGCATGAAGATTGAAAAAGTTTTGAAAAAGTTAGAGTATGAAACAATTGCTTGGCTTGTCATCGGGGTTGTGCATGATTTAAATACTTTTTGTGGGGAAGATGGAGCATAGCCAGACTATATGATTTTGTAGGGATAACTTTCTTTGGCCATGTTATTTTGAGAAGACATTATTGCTTTGTTAGTATGCTTGAAGTATTATTATTTTCTATGTTAATATAAACTTTTGTCTTGAATCTTTCTAATCTGAATATTCATACCACAATTAAGAAGATTTGCATTGAAATTATGCCAAGTAGCACTCTGCATCAAAAATTCTCTTTTTATCATTTACCTACTCGAGGACGAGCAGGAATTAAGCTTGGGGATGCCTGATATGTCTCCAACGTATCTATAATTTTTGATTGCTCCATGCTATATTATCTACTGTTTTGGACTATATTGGGCTTTATTTTCCACTTTTATATTATTTTTGGGACTAACCTATTAACCGGAGGCCCAGCCCAGAATTGTTGTTTTTTGCCTATTTCAGTGTTTTGGATAAACAGAATGTCAAACGGAGTCCAAACGGAATAAAATCTTCGGAAACGTGATTTTCTCACCGAACGTGATCCAGGAGACTTGGACCCTACTGCAAGGTATCAAAGAGGTGGTCACGAGGGTGGGCCCCCATAGGGCGCGCCCCCTGCCTCGTGGGCCCCTCGCTGCTCCACCGACGTACTCCTTCCTCCTATATACACACGTACCCCCAAACGATCAGAACAGGAGCCAAAACCCTAATTCCACCACCGCAACTTTCTGTATCCACGAGATCCCATCTTGGGGCCTGTTACGGAGCTCCGCCGAAAGATGGCCGTCATCATGGAGGGCTTCTACATCATCCTACCCCCTCCGATGAAGTGTGAGTAGTTTACCTCAGACCTTCGGGTCCATAGTTAGTAGCTAGATGGCTTCTTCTCTCTCTTTGAATCTCAATACAAAGTTCTCCCCCTCTCTTGTGGAGATCTATTCGATGTAATCTTCTTTTTGCGGTGTGTTTGTTGAGACTGATGAATTGTGGGTTTATGATCAAGTCTATCTATGAATAATATTTGAATCTTCTCTGAATTCTTTTATGCATGATTGGTTATCTTTGCAAGTCTCTTCGAATTATCCGTTTGGTTTGGCCAACTAGATTGGTAGTTCTTGCCATGGGAGAAGTGCTTAGCTTTTGGTTCGATCTTGCGGTGTCCTTACCCAGTGACAGAAGGGGCAGCAAGGCACGTATTGTATCGTTGCCATCAAGGATAACAAGATGGGGTTTATTTCATATTGAATGAATTTATCTCTCTACGTCATGTCATCTTGCTTAAGGCGTTACTCTGTTTTTAACTTAATACTCTAGATGCATGCTGGATAGCGGTTGATGAGTGGAGTAATAGTAGTAGATGCAGAATCGTTTCGATCTACTTGTCACAAACGTGATGCCTATAGACATGATCATGCCTAGATATTCTCATAATTATGCACAATTCTATCAATTGCTCAACAGTAATTTGTTACCCACCGTAGAAAACTTATGCTCTTGAGAGAAGCCACAAGTGAAACCTATGGCCCCTGGGTCTATTCTCATCATATCAATCTCCATCACTTTTATATTGTTTTGCTATTTACTTTGCTTTTACTTTTTACTTTGCATCCTTATATCAGAAATACCAAAAATATTCTATCTATCAAATCTCACTCTCGTAAGTGACCGTGAAGGGCTTGACAACCCCTAATCGCGTTGGTTGTGAGTAGCTATCGCTTTGTGCAGGTACGAGGGACTTGAGCGTGGGCTCCTACTAGATTGATACCTTGGTTCTCAAAAACTGATGGAAATACTTACGCTACTCTGCTGCAGTATCCCTTCCTCTTTGGGGAAAACCAATGCAAGCTCAAGACGTAGCATGCATGAGGGGAGCATTTTGTGTGACGAAAATGAAGCATGACCAAACTATATGATTTTGTAGGGATAAGCTTTCTTTGGCTACGTTATTTTTATAAGACATAATTGCTCCGTTAGCATGCTTGAAGTATTACTATTTTTATGTCAATATTAAACTTTTATCTTGAATCTTCCGGATTTGAACATCATGCCACAATAAAGAGAATTACATTGAAAATATTGGTACGGAGCATTCCACATCAAAAATTCTGTTTTTATCATTTAACTACTCGAGAACGAGCAGGAATTGAGCTTGGGGATGCTTGAAACGTCTCCAACGTATCTATAACTTTTTATTGTTCCATGCTATTATATTATCTGTTTTGGATATTTAATGGGCTTTATTATACCTTTTTATATTATTTTTGGGACTAACCTATGAACCGAAAAGCCCAGTGCAAATTGTTGTTTTTTGCCTATTTCAGTGTTTCGCATAAAAGCAATATCAAATGGAATCCAAATAGAATGAAACCTTCGTGAGGATCGTTTTTGGAACAAACGTGATCCAGGAGACTTGGAGTGGACGTCAAGGAAGCAGCGAGGCGGCCACGAGGTAGGAGGGCGCGCCTAGGGGGGCCAGGCGCACTCCCCACCCTCGTGGGCCCCTCGTAGCTCCACCGACCTACTTCTTTCGCCTATATATACTCTTATACACTGAAACCTTCGGAGAGAGCCACGAAACACCTTTTCCACCGCCGCAACCTTCTGTACCCGTGAGATCCATCTTGGGGCCTTTTCCGGCGATCTGCCAGAGGGGGATTCGATCACGGAGGGCTTCTACATCAACACCACAGCCTCTCCAATGATGTGTGAGTAGTTTACCACAGACCTTCGGGTCCATAGTTATTAGCTAGATGGCTTCTTCTCTCTCTTTGGATCTCAATACAAAGTTATCCTCGATCTTCTTGGAGATTGTTGGAGTAAATGACCATGGGTAGCCTAGCCGGCTTCCCCTGGTACTTCAGAAAAATTATAGGCCGATCAATCCTCTAAGCGTCCAAGACATGGCGCCGCCTTCCCCCGGCCGGCTACCTCTCAAGCCGGCTGCTCAAAGGCGGCCCAGCCCTGAAATCCTTGAGAAACAAGACCACGAGAAGGCCGACTTCCAGAAGCCGGCCATGAAAAGGCCGACTCCCAGGAGCCGGCCCCTCAGTAGGTGGCTAAGATCTTGCCCTCAGAGTCTGCACCCACATAATGGCGACAAGACGGGGCGTGGCTACAGTAAAGCCTGCCACCCCCAAATCCTGGCGCACGCATGGCCACAGTGCACCGTACGGGGCGGCCATCACCCGTCCGGCGCGGCACTATTGCCACGATGATCGTGACGTCACCCACGGCGAGCGGTCAGTATAACCCGTGGGTGGCGGGCCCCCTCGGTCAGAGAGATCCCAAAGGCGGCCAGGCTTCCGACAGTCGGCCAAGGGTATGGCTGGCTTCCAATAGCCGGCCAGCTCTCTCCCTCCAAGGAGGTGCTTCATTAAGGAGACAAGAGAAGGTAAGGCTACAGTGATGAGCCGCCTCATGGCGGCACTGTAGCCATGCTTACCACGACAAAGCCATCGTCACCAGAGGCAAGGAAACAGTAACCAGCCTCCGACAAGACTCCCGAGCGGTGGGGCCAACCTGTCGACCAGAAGGCCGGCATCCGGCGGGGCCTACCAGGCGGCGGGCCCATCGATCGGCGGAGAAGCCGGCCAGCGTAGACGCAGATGGCTTGGGGCCCGCACCCAGCCGGATTACCATTGTACCCCTGGGGGGTAGGCCTATATAAACCCCCTGGGGCACCCATGCAAGGGGGCTCTCTCTTTTCGATAGTTTTAGACACCACAAGGAGAAGAGGAGCGGGCTGGCCTTGCCCTCCTTCATCCTTTCACCGAACAGCTCAAGGTGCATTCTGTAGCTACCCATCGAGCTAGTGATCACGCGGAGACCCCGCAGAGCAGCATTAGGGGTGTTATCTCCACGGAGAGCCCTGAAGCTGGGTAAGATTCGCCGGCGTGCATGTCTTCGCCTTATCCCATTTCCAGGCACCGACGATGTTTTATTGGCTCCCACAATGATAAGCCATCCATTGGCATATGTCGCACCAACCACCCGACATTTGGCCCCCACCGTGGGGCCAGTTGCACCGTCGTCCGGAGACCTGTTCTGGACGGGAACCCTCTTCTTTCCCAATGTGCGTAGGCAGCCCGGCTCGCCCGATGGCGCTTGCCCCGACGCGCTGCAAGACGTCGCCGACGCTTGCGCGACAAGCTGCCTCACCGATCTTCTTGGCGAGGCTCGCATCTCCGACGAGCCCACATCCGACGCGGGCACAGACTGCCCCGAGAGCCACCTCGTCAGCCTCCTCGACCAACTCCACGTGCTCCACCGACCCGATGCTTGTCGACTCTGACACGACATCCCTTGACGCCTTCCCCACCAACGTGGTGGTCATCAACGACCCTCTTTCTCGAGCCGACAGCAGCGGCAGTGCCATCACCGAGGTACTGGTCATCAGCCACGGCGCCCCCTCAGGCGAAAACGCCCACGACGCTCTGCAGACGGCGCTGCATGACTTGTCCGTCCCCGTCCCGGCCAACGCGGATGCCAAGACATTGGAGGCGCGCGCCTCGCCCTCGTTGCAGAGGGCCAGAAGCTCGCCACCATGAGACGCCTCACCGAGGCTCACCAACGCGAGGTCGACCGTGCCGCTTTCGGCACGCCGCCTCCCGACGGGCCGAGCCGCGTTGGATTCATCCAGAAACATGGCGCGGCTGTCGCCGACATGATGGGAGCAGACCGCCCTGTCTATGCCACGCCTCTCGAGAACTTGCGCACCGCCCAGGCGGCCGCAGGCGAGTTGAATGGGCTGGGGCCTGACGAGCTCCCCTACATGACCATACGCATCCAACAACTTATCGACGCGGCCACGGAGCGGCACGAAGCCGGCGTCCGCGTCGAGAGTCCTCCACCGCGCTGAGAGAATGGCGCGACATCCCGAACACCGACCACGGTCAACGCCTACACAAGAAAAGAAAAAGAGCCAGCTGCCAGCCGCAGCCGGACTCGAATCTCCATCGAACGTGACGCAGAGGGCCGCCCTCGAGCCGTGGAGTGGCGGGGCAACCCCCCTCCTCCGCCGCCCCATGGGGAGAGATACCCTACCCCGCCGCCTGTCATGCATCCGACTCTCAGCGGCCGGCTGGGTCGCCGCGAAGGAGTCGGCGAGAATGATGCCCGCCACCGGATCGACCGCCTTGTGCGATCCCTGGCCCTGGAAGAAGAAGATGATGTCAGCCCGTCTTGCTTCGCCCCCCGCATCCGCGACGAGCCTTTCCCCAAAGGGTTCTCGCTCCCAAGAGACACGCCCAAGTGCAACGGCTCCGTGAAACTGGAAGATTGGTTGATCGACTACTCCACGCGGTTAGCATCACAAACGGCAACAGTCGTGTTGCCGTAAAATATGTGCCCCTCATGCTCTAAGGCACGACGCGCACCTGGCTCAACAGCCTCAAGCCTTACAGTGTCAACAGCTGGCTAGACTTCACTGAAGCCTTCATACGCAACTTCACCAGCACCTACAAGCGGGCTCCCAAGCCCCGACAGCTCTCCTTGTGTGTCCAAGGGCCCAAAGAATCGACTCGCGACTACCTCACGCGTTGGGCCGAGCTCTGCAATTCCTGCGAGGGAGTGCACGAGGTTCAAGCTATAGAGTACTTCACCGCTGGGTGCCGAGAAGGCACCCTCCTCAAGCACCAACTCCTCTGCGACGAGCCGACTACGCTTGACGAGCTGCTGGTCATAGCCGACAAATACGCCACGGCCGATTCCTCAATGAAGACGGAGCTCCGAGTAGACGCCTCCGGGAAGGTGCTCGCTCCATGTCCCAAGACGCCGGCTGGAGAGTCCGGCCGACGCCCGTACCAGAACGACCACAAGCGCAAGGCTCCCCTGCCACCTTCCACCAGTCGGCAGGTGGCCACAGTCGAAGACGAACAACTCAAAGGGCAGCCCGCACCCAAGAAGCAGAAGGGCGGCAGGCCGGCTTGGCAGCTGGCTTTCTCCTACGAGCAAGCTGTAATGCCCTTCGACGCGGCTATATCTTCCACGTGTCGAAGCACGACTTAGAGGCATAACCGCATTGAAAGCAATGTCGCAAGTGAGGTAATCTTCACACAACCCATGTAATACATAAGGGACAGAGATACATAGTTGGCTTACAATCGCCACTTCACACAATTACATGAATAAAGCATTACATCAATCAGATACAATCAATGGCCCGACTACGGAGCCAAAATAAAAGAAGACTACCCCAAATGCTACACAGATCCCCGATCGTCCCGACTGGGCTCCACTACTGATCAACTGAAACGGAACAACACAGAGGACAAGATCTTCATCGAGCTCCTCCTGAGCTTGGTTGCGTCATCTGCATGGTTCAACGGCACCTGCAAGCTGGTTTTGGAAGTATCTGTGAGTCACGGGGACTCAGCAATCTCGCACCCTTGCAATCAAGACTATTTAAGCTTATAGGTAGGGAAAAGGGTATGAGGTGGAGCTGCGGCAAGCGACTAGCATATCTGGTGGCTAACATATTCGCAAAAGAGAGCGAGAAGAGAAGGAAAAGCATGGTCGAGAAACTATAATCAAGAAGTGATCCTAGAACAACCTACGTCAAGCATAACTCCAACACCGTGTTCACTACCCGGACTCCGCCAGAAAGAGACCATCACGGTTACACACACGGTTGATGTATTTTAATTAATGTCAACTTCAGGTTTTCTACAACCGGACATTAACAAATTCCCATCTGCCCATAACCACGGGCGTGGCGTTTGAAAGATCAAAACCCTGCAGGGGTGTCCCAACTTAGCCCATCACAAGCTCTCACAGTCAACGAAGAATATTCCTTCTAGCAGGAAGACCCGATCAGACTCGGAATCCCGGTTACAAGACATCCTCGACAATGGTAAAACAAGTCTAGCAAGACCACCCGCTGTGCCGACAAATCCCGATAGGAGCTGCACATATCTCGTTCTCAGGGCATACCGGATAAGCTAAGTGTACAGGAGCCAACGTAACCCAAGTTGCCAAGGGACGGCCCCGCACGGTGCTCTGGGTTGGACCAACACTTAGAGAAGCACTGGCCCGGGGGTTTAAAATAAAGATGACCCTTGAGCCGGCCGACTCAAGGGAAAGAAAAGGCTAGGTGGTGAATGGTAAAACCAATGTTGGGCCTTGCTGGAGGAGTTTTATTCAAGGCAAACTATCAAGGGGTTCCCATTATAACCCAACCGCGTAAGGAACCCAAAATCCGGGAACATAACATCGATATGACGGAAACTAGGGCGGCAAGAGTGGAACAAAACACCAGGCATAAGGCCGAGCCTTCCACCCTTTACCAAGTATATAGATGCATTAATTAAATAAGATATATTGTGATATCCCAACAAGTAAACATGTCCCAACAAGGAACAACATCTCCATGTTCCAACAAGGAACAAACTTCAATCTTCACCTGCAACTAACAACGCTATAAGAGGGGCTAAGCAAAGCTGTAACATAGCCAAACAACGGTTTGCTAGGACAAGGTGGGTTAGAGGCTTGGTTCAACAATATGGGAGGCATGATAAGCAAGTGGTAGGTATCGTAGCATAGGCATAGCAAAAGAGCGAGCAACTAGAAAGCAAAGATAGAAGTGATTTCGAGGGTATGGTCATCTTGCCTGAGATCCCGCAAGGAAGAAGAACAAGTCCATGAAGAAGACAAACGGACGTAGATGAACGGGTCCTCACAATCACGACGTTAACAGAACCAACCCGAAGAAGCAAACACCGGAAAGAAGCATATAACATAGTAAACAACCAACACATGAACATGGTATGATATGCGAGATGCGGTATGCGATGCATATGCATGATTTGACAAGGAATGATTGAACCTGGCCTCAACATGGAAATCCAAGAGTGCCACTGGAAAGGTGAGGTGATTTCGGTTGAAATCGATATAAAGAACACCGGAATCAGAGGCACGGTTTGGAAATGGCAAGCAACACAAATATGGCACCGGTCTGCGATAAACAGCAAGTGCCCCACTAAATGCAACAAGATAAATATGCTAAAGCACACAAACATGGAAACAAAATACATGGAAGGGATCCATTCATAATGCTTGACAAAAGATGAACACTGAGCTACTGCCAATTCATCCATTAACAGGTTCAAACAAGCATGGCAAAAATGCAATTGGTAAACAGGTCTCAGACTTAGTGAAATTAACACAAGCCTGGAATTTCAGATCAGGTAGCACACTTTGGAGCGAGAAAACTATAGGTTACAGGAACTTAACATGGCAAAGCAACGCATGGCATGGAGATACTCAAAGATCCTAACAAAAGTCCCTTAGTGACCTTGAGCCAAAAGGGATCAGAAAATACAATTGCAAGCATGTGAACATGGCAAAAACATAATCAGGTTACAGACTTAGAGAAAAACTGGAGAATGCAAATCAGATATCAAGTAGGCATGTTTACGAGCTCGATGCACTCACTACAGAGCAAGGCATGACAATCTAATCATACACCCATCACGAATACACATTATACAAGCTAGACATGGCAAGAACAATAACATAGCATGGACGGATCAACTACAACATCCTCGGCAAAAATCGCTAACAAGTAGACAATCTGCCCAGATTCACGAAATAGCAAAAATAGAGCTCGATTGACTCAAGCTAGGATGCTCCATAATTTCAAACAAAGACATGGATGGATAGAGCACTACAAGATTAACGAATCATCCTTACTGATCATCCTCAAAAGAGGCACGGATCACTAGGAAACAACATGAACATATGGCATATTCATAAAAACAGATCAAGGACTTAGTGAAATTCTAAGTCCCTGAAATCAGCATTAACGAATGCACCACTTTGCAAGCTTGTGCTAGTCACCACACACATCACAAAAATACATGGATATCACCTATGGAAAGATGGCAAAGCATAAAACAAAACACATGTAGAGCTCAGAGGCATACCATGCACACATTAATCATGGCAAAAAATGACAAATAGCTATTTGGAGCAGCAGATCTGACAATTAACTCAAATAGCACTCTTCCAATAGCATTTCGAGCATCAAGATGAACTCAAATGAAAATGATGCAATGATATGAAATGATGTGCTCTCTGAGAGAAACATTTTGATATGCTACACGCATGAATCGGAGCTACGGGTGATGAGTTATGGCATGATGAACAAGGGCTTTTGAAACTGAAAATCTCGGGGACTTAGTAGAATTTATACCTCCGTGAAAAGTCAACGCGGGACGGAGAGAAGCGGGACGGCTCGGTGCAGATCTGAAACGGGGTGTTTGGTTCGGGGAGTGGTGGATCTAGTCCACCCGCACCAGATCTGGTGACGGCGAGGCGCTCTGTAGGCGGCGAGGAGGACGGCGCACGGGGTGTGGGCTCGTAGGCGGCGGGGCGCGCCGAAGACCGGCGACGAGGCGAGTGGCGTTGTGGCCTCCGGCGATGGCGATGGCGGCGCCGGGCGGCGCTCGTCGGCGAGGAAGGCGGCAGGACGAGGCTCGGGCGGCGCGCGGAGTCTGGCGATGTTCGGCCCCGAGGCGGGCCGGCGATGGGCCTCGGGCGGGTCCGGCGGCACGGCGAAGTGGGCACGCGGGCGCGCGAATCATACGACACCACGTGGAGGTAGACGGCGAAGTCGGACGTGTCCGTCGGCGGGATGTTTGTCCGGTGGCGCGAGGATGAAGGGATCTAGGGTTTCGTCCGCGAAAATGGACGGGGAGGACATATTTATAGGTAGAGGGAGCTAGGAGAGTCCAAATGAAGTGCGGTTTTCGGCCACGCGATCGTGATCGAACGACCGAGATGATGGAGGAGGTTTAGGTGGGTTTTGAGCCACTTTGGAAGGGTGTTGGGCTGCAACACACACGAGGCCTTCTCGGTCCCTCGGTTAACCGTTGGAGTATCAAACGAAGTCCAAATGGCACGAAACTTGACAGGCGGTCTACCGATAGTAAACCAAGGCCGCTTGGCAAGTCTCGGTCCAATCCGGAAATGTTTAACCCCCCACACACGAAAGAAATGTAGAATGGACCACCGGAGGAGATAGGAGCGCCGGAATGCAAAACGGACAACAGGGAAAATGCTCGGATGCATGAGACGAACATGTATGCAAATGAAATGCACATGATGACATGATATGCAATGCATGACACGCAAGCAATGACAAAGCAACAACAGCGAATAACTGGAGGACACCTGGCACATCGGTCACGGGGCGCTACACAAGCACTTGATGCCCCCTGCAAGTTTCAAAGCGGCGCAAAGCCTTCAAACCACACGACCAGAAAATGCCATTGGCTCACACGGATCTCCAAGGGTGAGGGGATGGCGCCACCTCCGCCTGCTGGTCAGCCGCCTCCGGCTCCTCTGCAGCCGGCCGCTCAACCAGCGGTCGGGGCAGTTCTAGACGAGTACCCCGACGAGCATGCCGCCTACGTCGTCTTTACAAGTCAACCAGAAGATCGGCGTAGCCGACGCCAACAAAACCAAGAAGTCAACGTAGTCGCCTCCAACAACCCAGAGTTCATGCACTAGTCAGAAAGGCCTATTAGCTGGAGCCGGACAGATCACCTAGAGGTGATGCCGTCTCCCGGCTCTTAAGCATTGGTTCTGGACACCACCCTCACTATAGAAAGGCGAGCCGCCCGTTTCTCCCGCGTGCTGATAGATGGTGGGAGCAGCATCAATATCCTATACCGTGACACCATGGAGAAGCTGAGCATCAAGGCGAAGCAGCTCATGCCCAGTCGGACTGTGTTCCATGGCATCGTACCTGGCTTATCTTGCTCCCCAATCGGCAAGATCAAAATAGATGTCCTCTTCGGGGACAAGGATCATTTCTGCTGAGAGGCGGTGTGGTTTGAAGTGGTGGATCTAGAGAGCCCTTACCACGCGTTGCTTGGCCGACCTGCCCTAGCCAAGTTCATGGATGTACCCCATTATGCCTACTTCAAGATGAAGATACCAAGTTCCAAGTGCATCATCACCATAGCCGGAGACTACAAGAAATCCCCCGAGTGTGCGGCTGCTAGTAGTCGGCTGGCTGAGTCCCTTGTAATTGCTGAAGAGAAGAAGATACTGGACCGAGTCGTGGCCACGGCCGGTAAGCAGCCGACCCTGTCCCCCAACCCCAAGGAATGTGGTGCCCAAGGTTCTTTCAGCTGGCCAAAGCAACAAAGAGGGTACCTCTGGACCCAGATCACCCAGAAAGGTTTGCCACCATCGGGGCAAACCTGGACAGCAAATAGGAAGGCGAGCTCGCCAATTTCCTCCATGAGAATCAGGACATTTCCGCATGGTCCCCCAAGGACATGCCGGGTGTGCCGAAGGAATTCGCCGAGCACAAGCTACATGTCCGAGAAGGTGCGAAACCAGTCAAACAGCCTCTCCGCCGACTATCAAAGGAGAAGAGAAGGATTGTAGGAGAAGAGATAGCCCGGCTTCTGGCAGCCGGCTTCATTATGGAAGTTTTCTTCCCAGAGTGGCTCGCCAACCTGGTCCTCGTGCTGAAGAAAAATAACAAGTGGCGCATGTGTATTAGACTACACTAGCCTCAACAAGGCTTTCCCCAAAGATCCCTTCGCCTTGCCAAGGATTGATCAAGTAATAGACTCCACAGCCGGATGCGAGCTGTTGAGCTTCTTGGATGCTTACTCAGGCTACCACCAGATAAAGTTGGATCCAGCTGACCACCTGAACACCGCCTTCATCACACCATTCGGAACCTTCTACTACCTGACTATGACATTCGGCTTGAGAAATGCCAGTGCCACTTTTAATCATTGCATGCAGAAATGCCTCCTCAAGCAGCTCGGCAGAAATGCCCACGTCTATGTAGACGATATTGTAGTGAAGACGCAGAAGCGCGGCACCTTGCTGGAGGACCTCAGAGAAACATTCGAAAACTTGCGCCGATTCCAAATCAAGCTCAACCCCGAGAAATGTGTGTTCGGAGTACCAGCCGGCCAGCTCCTAGGCTTCCTGGTCTCCGAACGCGGCATTGAGTGCAACCCAATGAGGATCAAGGCCATATAGAGAATGGAGATTCCCACCAAGCTGCGGGATGTCCAGAAGTTCACCGGATGCTTGGCTTCCCTGAACCGCTTCATCAGCCGGCTCGGAGAGAAAGCCCTCCCCCTCTACCGACTCATGAAGAAGTCCACTCATTTCGAGTGGAACAACCAGGCGGACCAAGCCTTCCACGAGCTAAAGAAGATGCTGACCATGCCGCCTGTCTTGGCGGCACCGGCTGAAAAAGAGCCCATGCTCCTTTACATTGCCGCTACTAGTCGGGTGGTCAGCACTGTCATCGTAGTCCAGCGCCCAGAAGAAGGCTGGGCTCAGCCGGTTCAGAGGCCGGTGTATTATTTAAGCGAAGTCTTATCCACCTCGAAGCAGAACTACCCATACTACCAGAAGATGTGCTACGGTGTGTACTTCGCTGCCAAGAAGCTCAAGCCCTATTTTCAAGAGCACCCCATCACGGTCGTGTGTACTGCCCCGCTCGCCGAGATCATAGGCAGCCGGGATGCATCTGGCTGAGTGGCCAAATGGGCCACTGAGCTGGCCCCCTATGCGATCTTCTACCAGCCCCGCACCGCTATTAAGTCCCAGGCATTGGCCGACTTCCTCGTCGATTGGGCCGAAACCCAATACCTGCCACCGGCTCCCGACTTCACTCACTGGCGGATGCACCTCGATGGGTCCAAGATGCACACCGGCTTGGGAGCCGGCATTGTCCTCACCTGTCCCAAGGACAACAAGCTCAAGTATACATTGCAAATTCATTTTGCCGACTCCAACAATGTGGCCGAGTACGAGGCGCTCATACACGGGCTCCGGCTAGCCAAAGAGCTCGGCATCCGCCGGATCCTGTGCTATGGCGACTCGAATTTTGTGGTCCAACAGTCATCCGGTGACTGGAACGCGAAAGACGCAAACATGGCGAGCTATCCTTTCCTCGTCTAGCAAATCAGTGGATATTTTGAAGGATGTGAGTTCCTTCATGTACCACGTGCCGACAACATGCAAGCAGATGCCCTGGCACGAGTAGGATCCACCCGGCAAGCCATACCAGCCGGCGTTTCTCTCCACTGCCTCCTCAAGCCGTCTATCAAGCCGTCTCCAGAATCGGATTCCATCTTCGTGCCGCCTGACCCCAACGCAGCTGGATCCGACTTGGGAAACCAAGCAGGTGGTGTGGGGACTCCAACAGGAGGCCCGGGGACTGCCATAGTCGCACCCGGCCCAGGGAATTCGGAACTCGGCCCGGGGGCTACTGCAGCCGGCCCGGGGACTACATCAACACAACAGGCGATGGCCGACTCCGACTCCAACTCTTCAGCACCCAGCCCACCCGCCCCCATCTCAGTGGCTGTCCTGAAAATACAAGAAGTCACAGCTCCATCATGGGCCTAGCCTATCCTCAACTTCTTAGTAAACAGAGAGCTGCCAACCAACGAGATCTCGGCAAGACAAGTTCAATGTCGAGCCGGAGCCTACACAATCGTCAGCCGAGAGCTTGTTAGGCGCAGCGTCACTGGAGTCTTCCAGCGTTGCGTCGAACCAAAGAAGGGCATAGCAATCCTCAGGGACATCCACCAAGGCGAATGTGGCCACCACGCAGCCTCAAGATCACTCGTCGCCAAAGCTTTTTGCCATGGATTTTTCTGGCCGACTGCTTTGGAAGACGCCAAGGAACTAGTCAAACACTTCAAAGGGTGCCAAGTTTTCAGCTCCAAGCAACACCTGCCGGCTTCTGCACTCAAGACCACCCCCCTCACCTGGCCCTTTGCCGTCTGGGGGCTGGACATGGTGGGCCCGTTCAAGACGGCACGCGGTGGCATGACACATCTGCTCATCGTTGTGGACAAATTTACCAAGTGGATTAAGGCAAAGCCGATCAAGAAGCTGAATGGGCCGACTGCCGTCACCTTCATTGCAGATATTACAACCCGGTATGGCATACCGCATAGCATCATCACCGACAACGGCACAAATTTTGCAAAGGGAGCACTGGCACGTTTATGCGCAACACACGGCATCCGGCTGGACCTAGCGTTCGTTGCCCACCCATAGTCAAACGGCCAGGTCGAGCAAGCAAACGCCCTCATCGTCTCAGGCATCAAGCCCCGACTGGTCGTGCCAGTGGAGCGTTCGGCCAGCTGTTGGCTCAACGAGATGCCGGCCGTCCTCTGGAGTTTGCGCACTACCCCAAACAAGTCGACCGGCTTCACCCCTTTCTTCCTTGTATATGGTGCCGAGGCTGTCATCCCAACTGACATCGAGTTCGACTCTCCTCGGGTCACCATGTACATGGAGGCGGAAGCCAAGGAAGCACGAGAAGACGACGTTGACCTGCTGGAAGAAGGCCGGCTGTTAGCTCTCAGTCGGTCCGCCATCTATCAGCAGGGTCTGTGCCGCTACCACAGCCGGAAGGTCAAGCCAAGATCTTTCCAAGAGGGCGATCTCGTGCTCCGGCTGATCCAGCGAACAGCCGGCTAGCACAAGCTCTCGGCCCCTTGGGAGGGCCCCTTCATCATCAGCAGGGCTTTAGGCAATGACTCCGACTACCTAATCGATGCGCAGAAGCCGAAGGCACGCAAGAGAGATGATTCCGGCAAAGAGTCGGAACGACCGTGGAACGCCAACCTCCTCTGAAGATTTTACAGTTAAAAAGCAGTACATAGCACGCTACCTTTTGTACTAAGTACGAGACAAGGGGTGCCTCGAGGAGCACTCGGGGACTACCCTCTTTTATCTATGAATGACGAGTATCACGCATACGATTATGTTACTACACTCGCTTTTTTTCGTCCGGCACCGGGTTCGACTAGTCGGCCCAAGGACTCGCCGCCTCAAGTTATATCTAGAGTTCCACCTGCAGTCAGACAAGTAGCATGCCGGCACCCAAGCCCCTCCTTGCCAAAAGTCGCAGCTCGAAGAATCGACTGTCCAACTGGCAAGAGCCAAGGGCAGGAAAGGATGCCCACAAGAAAAACGGCTAAGGACCAATGAACTTATATAACGCGAGCCGACCTCCCACCCCGCCAGCCGGCTACCAGAGCAGTCGGCTGGCCGGCTTCCCGTTCACCTTGCTGCAATCTGAGAAAGCTCGAGTACTTGCCTTCCCAAAACAACCAAGTCCTTCTCCGGCCGCAGACTGCAGAGCAGCTGTCCGGCTGGGAAGGCGGCGCCCAAGGGAAGGAGGCAAAGGAAAAAGGCAAAGGATAAAAAGCAAATATAAACGGAAGCCAAACACATGCATAATATTTACACAAAAGACCTTCGAAAGGCCAGCATTCAACATAGTCTAAATACACCCCAGTGGGTGGAACTGCGCAAATTTAAAGATTGTTCAAAAGTGTAACAAGCAGGAAAGCAAGAACGGCGGATCAAGCCAGGGGAACAACGGGCGAGTTGGGCAGGTTGGCGGAGTTGGCGGTGCCGGCTGGTGGAGTGACCGGCTGGCGAGTCTCGGCATCGTTGCTAGAGGCACGATCGGGCTGAGGCGGGCTGGTCGCTTCACCATCCGGCGCAGCGTCTTCATCATCCTCTCCCTCCTCCCCTTCGCCCTCATCACTGGAGGCAATATCCTCCACTGAGTCTTCACCTTCGGCCGGGTTCAGCCTGAACCACTCCTCCGGCTGAGCGACGCCAGCGTCATCCACCTCAGGAGCAAAGGCGCTGGTGTCAGTATACTCGGCGATCGCCGAGGCGCGCTGGATGTTAGCCGACCGCACCGCCTCCAGCTCCTCGTCAGCCTCCTGCCGCCAGCTGCTTAGCTGGTCTAAGTTCAGCCCTGGATACCAGGCTCGAACGAACTCAAGTGCCCGCCCTGCGCCAGACCGGGCCGCTGACGCCTTCCAAGCCTCGAAGCGGCCGACTGCGACCTCTAGCCAGTCGGCAGTCCGACTTGGGATGCGCGGAATCACCTTGCCAGGCTAGAGGGCGGCCAGCACTTATGCCCCAGCGCGCTGAAGATGACGGAGCATGTTGTGGGCCAGCTGCAGGCGGGCTTGAAGCCCCAGAAGCTGCTCCTCAAGTGACCGGCTGGCACCCGGCACGATCTCGGCCCCCGCCTGCCGTCGTGCGTCGCGGTAGGCCTCGATGGCTTGGGTGGCGGCGGCTGAGTAGCCGGGAAAGTAATCTGCACAAAGAGGAAGGCAGTGGCACAAAGTCAAAAAATGAATCAGATAGTAGGAGGCAGGCAAGGAAGCAAAGAAGAAGACGGCCTACCGTCAATCAAGTCTTCCACCCGGCTGTAGCCTTGGCTCAATGCCTACCTCGTCTCGGCCCAGTTTGCCACCTCGGTCTCATATTCGGCTTTGAGGGCGGCCTTGCTATCCTGCGCCAGCTTCAGGGCCGCCTTGTGGCTCTCCTCCTGGTTGGCCAGCCTCTTGACCAGGCGGTCACGCTCTTGAGCCAGGGCGGCGCACTCGGCCTCCTTGGCACGAAGGACGGTCTGGGCTCCGCTCAGCTGGCTCCTCAAGTCAGCATTAGCCCCTGCAGATATGAAGGAAGAAGTTGTCAGGAAAAGATCCGACCCGACTACTCAGCAGTCGGCCCGAATCTCGGGGACTACACCCAGTGGGTGCACTGACTCGCCCCCACTTAAAAGAAAAACGAAGCACTTACTTCGGCTCTCGGTCAGATCAGTGGCTTTTTGATTCAACTCCTGGGCCTGGGAGTTGAAGGCGGCCGCGTGGAGGTTGTGGTACTTCTGCAGATAAGACAAGGGACGCGAGTAAGAACAAGATGGCAATCAAGCTTTCCAATAAGTTCCAAGCCGCCTGCTCAGCAGCCGGCTCGAAACTCGGGGACTACACCTAGTGGGTGCAATGACGCGCCCCCACGGAAGAAATTAAAAGCAATCGACAAGGAGCAGGAGGACTCACCCGAATAACCAACCGCGTCGTGAGAAACTCCTAGGTGTACTGCTTCAGCGCGGTGGCTTGGGCCTGAAGCCGGTTACGGACGTCCTGCGACACCGCATTCAGCACGGTCGTCCCGCCGCCCGGCGTCCACCCGGATGAGCTGTCGCTGGCCGCTTATAATTGTTGGGCAGACGAGCCGGCGTCCATGGTTTTCTACGCGTCCGGCGCTGAAGTCGCCTTCCCCGCGTGTCTGCGAAGCGGTGATGAGATCACAAGATCCCCTCCCACGGCCGGCTCGCCTCCAGCCGGCTGCATGGGCGGCACTTCAGGCCGGCTTCCTCGGTCTGCTCCAGTCAGCAGCGATGGCGCCACCTCCCTCTCCATCTCCAGCTTGCCGCAGCCGGCCTCCTCCGGGGGGCACAACGGTGTCTGGAGCCGCGGCGCGGAAGGGAATGACGAACTACGGAGGCTGGTTCTGATGGGCCTCCGCCTCCCTCTCCCCGTCCGCGGCCTCCGCCTGGGCCTTGGCGGCCGCGACGGCTCGCGCCTCCGCCAACTTGTGCTTCGCCTCTCGAGACACCCTACGCTCCTCTGCCTCCCGCTGCTCCCGCACTTCCCGCGCGTTCCGCTCCGTCGCCTCTAGGAGGTCGGCGCGGGGATCCACCCGGCGGGAGATTGAAGACCCTCCCACGGCTCCGACCACGGAGGCGGCAGGGGCCCGTTCAAGAGAAAGTGGGGCCATGTTTTTTTAAAAAGTCAAGAAGAAGGCTTAGAAATATATCAACTGAAGAAGAAAAAGAAAGGCGTAAGAGCGATAACACCTACGCTGAAACCGACTGCGGCTGCTTCACCACCTTGCGGAAGCGGGCCGCCTCGTGGCCGCCTCATCCCGCTTGGTCGCCGCCGCGGTACTCTTGGGCTTCTTGGCCCGACTGCCGAAGTGGGTCGACGCGGCCCGGCGCTTCTGCGTGCCACCATGGGGAGCCGGCGCGGCGGATGGGCCCGCGCTTTGGTGATCGGGCGCCGGCTGACGGCACGGAACGACTTCGGCCTCAGCATCATCTGGCCAATCCTTGAAGGCGGCCCCGAGCCCAGAGCCGCCTGCCTCGCCGCCCTCCCCTGCGGTGTCTTCTTCCATGGCGGCCGCCCCTAGATCCGGGTCGTCCACATCGTCCATCGTGCGGTCGGGGAGGAACTGGCCCTCCACCCCCACATCCCCGGCTGCCGGTGGAAGCATGGGATTCTGCCAGAAACAAGCCGACTGGTCAGGAGTCGGCCATCACGAACCCGACAACATGGGAAGAAGAAAAGAAGAGAAACTTACCACCGGCGGAGGATTGGCGCGAGAGTACGGCACCTTGCCGTACTGCCACTCCTCGGTGAGCTTGCAGTTGGAAATGTAGTTCACCATGTAAGACACCTCGGCGTGAGGCATCTCCTTGGTGCTTAGCCGGCACGGGTCGAAGCGGCCGCTCATCTGGCAGATCATATGAGGTCGGCCTTGGAGTGGGAGCACCCAGCACTCCACGAAGACGGCCACCAAGTCGGCCCTGGTGTGACCCTCCGACTGGATCATCACCTAGAGCCGTGCAATGGAGGCGGCCCCACCCTGAGACAGCGACCTGGCCCGAAAGGACCATGAGGGATGCCTCCCAGCCGGCGGGCCGGCTACATAAGCCGGCAGATTGAAGAAGTCGCCTTGCAAAGCGATGTTCTTCACATAGAAGTAGGACTTCTGCCAAAGCTTCACCGACTGGATCAGCGGGATGGGCGGAAACGGGTTGTTGTCGCTTGTCCTCCGCATGGCGATGAAGGCGCCGCATGGGGCGGGCACGCCCGCGACGATAGTACCGAGCTTGCACTGGAAGAATTCTCCCCACAGTTAGAGGGTGGGGAGGACACCGAGAAAACTCTCACAAAAAGCAACGAAGGCTGACAGCAGCATCACCGCGTTCGGGGTAAGGTGATGCGGCTGGAGATGATAAAATTCAAGGAACGAGCGGAGGAACCCGCTCACCGGCAGGCCGAAACCGCGCAGGCAGTGCGAGCGGAAGATTACCCGCTCGTCCTCTTCCGGCGCCGGTGAGATCTCCCTCTCCGGCGCAAGGCGGACCCGCACGAGATCCACGCCCGGTAGCCGCCGCATCCGACGGAGGAAGTCGACGTGGTCGTCGTGGACGTTGGAGCCGTCCTAGGAGCTTGACAACGCCATGGGGACGGTGCGGCGACGAGAAAGGTGCAGCGAAAGGAGGGCACATGACCCAGCTGCGACGAAGCAACGGCAAGCCAAGAAGATTGGCGGGAAGGACGAGCGGCAGCAGGTAGCTGTCACGGTGGAGAGGAGGAAGAAGAAGGAGGGGGCAGAGCGAGGGAGAGCGTGCGAGCGTTTGGCGCTCCCCTCCTCTCCCCCTACTTATAGCCTCGTGCGGCAAAGCCGAGGAGGCAGGACCTGGGGGGATGTGGGATTAACTTCACCCACTCCTCCACGCCCCGTGAGTATTGCGCCATCACGGCGTGAGGAAACTGCCGCTGGGGCGCGCGGTTCGTCCGGGCCGCAGAAGATCCGCGCATGGGCCGAGGCCCTGTAGTGGCGGGCCCCAGACTGCGGCGGTGTCCCGTCGCGCGCGTGGGCTGGCAGGCCCCTCCAGCCGAAGGATGCCATGTGGCGTGCAGGCGATGAAAGGTCAGCTCACCGCCGAACTCGCGCGCCGACTGGCACCCGCTTTCAAGCTTCGAGATCTCTTGGAGACGGTGCGCCTTGTAAAAACCAGCTCCTAGTTCCCGGCTCCTCAAGATAGGAAGCTGACTAAGCTCCTCATCTTTTTTCTGCCTCGGAGCCCAGCCAGCTTCGGGGACTACTATCGGAGTAAATGACCACGGGTAGCTTAGCCGGCTTCCCCTGGTACTTCAGAAAAATTATAGGCCGATCAAGCCTCCAAGCGTCCAAGACATGGGGCCGCATTCCCCCGGCCGGCTACCTCTCAAGCCAGCTGCTCAAAGGCGGCCCAGCCCTGAAATCCTTGAGAAACAAGACCACGAGAAGGCCGACTTCCAGAAGCCGGCCATGAAAAGGCTGACTCCCAGGAGTCGGCCGCTCAGCAGGCGGCTAAGATCTTGCCCTTAGAGTCTGCACCCACATAACGGCGACAAGACGGGGCGTGGCTACAGTAAAGCCTGCCACCCCTGAATCCCAGCGCACGCATGGCCACAGTGCACCGTACGGGGCGGCCATCACCCGTCCGGCACGGCATTGTTGCCACGATGATCGTGACGTCACCCACGGCGAGCGGTCAGTACGACCCATGGGTGGTGGGCCCCCTCGGTCAGGGAGATCCGAAAGGCGGCCAGGCTTCCCACAGTCGGCCAAGGGTATGGCCAGCTTCCAATAGCCGGCCAGCTCTCTCCCTCCAAGGAGGTGCTTCATTAAGGAGACAAGAGAAGGTAAGGCTACAGTGATGAGCTGCCTCGCAGCGGCACTGTAGCCATGCTTACCACGACAAAGCCATCGTCACCAGAGGCAAGGCAACAGTAACCAGCCTCCGACAAGACTCCCGAGCGGTGGGGCCAACCTGTCGAGCAGAAGGCCGGCAGCCGGCGGGGCCTACCAGGCGGCGGGCCCATCAATCGGCGGAGAAGCCGGCCAGCATAGACGCAGACAGCTGGGGCCCGCGCCCAGCCGGATTACCATTGTACCCCTGGGGGGTAGGCCTATATAAACCCCCTGGGGCACCCATGCAAGGGGATCTCTCTCTTTTCGATAGTTTTAGATACCACAAGGAGAAGAGGAGCGGGCTGGCCTTGCCCTCCTTCATCCTTTCACCGAACAGCTCAAGGAGCATTCTGTAGCTACCCATCAAGCTAGTGATCATGCGGAGACCCTGCAGAGAAGCATTAGGGGTGTTATCTCCATGGAGAGCCCTGAAGCTGGGTAAGATTTGCCGGCGTGCATGTCTTCGCCTTATCCCGTTTCCAGGCACCGGCGATGTTTTATTGGCTCCCACAATGATAAGCCATCCATTGGCATATGTTGCACCAACCACCCGACAGAGATCTATTCGATGTAACTCTTTTTGCGGTGTGTTTGCCGAGATCCGATGAATTGTGGGTTTATGATCTTGATTATCTATGAATATTATTTGATTCTTCTCTGAATTCTTATATGCATGATTTGATATCTTTGCAAGTCTCTTATAATTATTGGTTTAGTTTGGCCTACTAGATTGATCTTTCTTGCAATGGGAGAAGTACTTCGCTTTGGGTTCAATCTTGCGATGCTTGATCCCAGTGACAAAAATACCAAAAATAGTTATCTTATTATCTCTATCAGATCTCACTTTCGTAAGTGACCGTGAAGGGATTGACAACCCCTTTATCGCGTTGGTTGCGAGGTTCTTGTTTGTTTGTGCAAGTACTAGGGGACTTGCGTGTAGTCTCCTACTGGATTGATACCTTGGTTCTCAAAAACTTAGGGAAATAGTTACACTACTTTGCTGCATCACCCTTTCCTCTTCAAGGGAAAACCAACGCATGCTCAAGAGGTAGCACCCACCATTCAAAATATAAACGTATCCGGTTTGTGACTTGGAGTCATCCAGATCTGTGTCAAACCTAGCATCGACGTAACCCTTTACAACAAGCTCTTCGGCACCTGCATAAATAAGAAACATATCCTAAGTCCTTTTCGGGTACTTTAGGATCTTCTTGACTATTGTCTAGTGTTCCATTCCGGGATCACTTTGGTACCTCCATACCAAACTTATGGGAAGGTTCACATCAGGTCTGGTACACAGCATGGCATACATAATAGAGCCTATGGCTAAGGCATAGGGGATGAAATTCGTCTTTTCTCTATCTTCTGTCGAGGTTGGGCATTGAGCTGTGATCAATCACACACTTTGCAATATGATAACGCACAAGTATAGGGGATCACAACAGTTTTCAAGGGTAGAGTATTCAACCCAAATTTATAGATTCGACACAAGGGGAGCCAAAGAATATTTGAAGGTATTAGCAGTTGAGTTGTCAATTCAACCACACGTGGAGATTAATTATCTGTAGCAAAGTGATCAGTAGCAAAGTAGTATGATAGTTTTGATAATAATAGCAGCAGTAACGGTAACGGTAACAATGATAGCAGTAAATTTGTAGCAAGTGTCACAGTGATGAAAGCAGTAGTAACTTAGCAAGAACAATATAAGATAAATTCGTTGGCATTGGATCGGTGACTTGTTTGGTGATATTCATCATAAGACAGTTATAACCTAGGGCGATACGGCACTAGCTCTAGTTAGTCAATATAATGGAGACATGTATTCTGTAAATAGTCATACATGCTTATTGAAAGCACTTGCATGACATCTTTTGTCCTACGTACCCTCTCGTG
Organism: Triticum urartu; assembly: GCF_003073215.2. Taxonomy (NCBI): domain Eukaryota; kingdom Viridiplantae; phylum Streptophyta; class Magnoliopsida; order Poales; family Poaceae; genus Triticum; species Triticum urartu. The sequence goes on from NC_053023.1 coordinate 607,932,600, forward strand.
GCAGCAGGGTCCATATTGGAAACTAAGGGATATTAAGGCCTCCTTTTAATAGATAATCGGAACAAAGCATTAACACACTGTGAATACATGAACTCAAACTATGGTCATCACCGGGAGTGGTTGTTGGTGTCAAAACCGGCCGATCTTGTGTAGGGGGACCCAAACTGTGCGTCTGAGGATCGAAGGTAACAGGAGACAAATGGGACACGATGTTTACCCAGGTTCGGGCCCTCTTAATGGAGGTAAAACCCTATGTCCTGCTTGATTGTATTTGATGAGTATAGGGGTTACAAGAGTTGATCTACCTCGAGATCGTAATGGCTAAACCCTAGATGTCTAGCCTATATGAATTCTGATAGCCTCTACGAACTAACCCCTTCGTTTATATAGATACCGGAGGGGCCTAGGGTTGTACAAAGTCGGTTTATAGAGAAGGGAAACTACGCATGCGGACGCCAAACTTGCCATCCACGGAAAGGAGAGTCCCATCCGGACATAGGGGAAGGCCTTCTATCTTGTATCTTCACGGCCCATCAGCCCGGCTCATAGCACACGGGCCGGACTCTCGAGGACCCCTTAGTCCAGGGCTCCCTCAGTAGCCCATGAACTAGTCTTCAATGACGATGTGTTCGGCTCGCAGATTGTCTTCGGCATTGCAAGGAGGGTTCCTTCTCCGCATACTTCAAAGTAGTCTTCTGAGAAAGAGAACTGTATCCGTCTCTGTATAACAGTTACAACCCACAACCACAAGGGTATAATAGTTAATCAAAATAAGGTATGTCTACTGACAGCTTTTTCGGTGAAACGTCACGTCTGGCCTTTTTATTATTTCGAACCATTTTTTGGCCTCCCTTTTCGTGTTTCGAGGCGTAGCTCCATCGACACGTCTTGTCAAAGTAGAGATCGTGTGCACTTATTGCAGGATTTTCATCAATACGGGTTTGGGTAATCTAACCATGCCATTTGCATGACCCCTTTGGAACAGGCGAGTTTTAAGGCTTGTGGGGGCGCTTGATATTCACTGCCTATATAAGCGGATAAAGATCCATCTTTTTACCCCACGCCTTCTTCCTTCCTCAGCCTTCCCATCCTCGAGCCCCAACGCCCAAGCTTCAATCTTTCCCACCGCCAACAACCTCTCCAGCCATGTCCGGATCCGGCTGACAGGGCAAGTGGATGGTCTCCTTTTTCATGGAGAAGGACATTAAGGAACTCCGGGAGGCGAGCTACTTGACCGTTGAAATTGCACACAGGATCCTGGCCAAAGAGCAAGTCATCCCCACTCCAGAGCCCGGCGAGAGGGTTGTGTTCATCCCTCACTTTCTCCGCGGACTAGGGTTTCTACTTCACCCTTTTGTCTGCAGCCGCATGTTCTATTACGGGCTAGATTTCCACGATCTAGCCCCAAACTCCTTCCTCCACATCTCGGCATTTATCGTCGTGTGCGAGGCGCTCCTCCGCATTCCATCCCATGTAGGCCTATGGCTCAAAGTCTTCAACGTGAAGCCGAAGGTGGTTGATGGGCAGCATGCTGACTGCGGCGCCATGGTGAGCAAACTCCCCAACACCACTTGGCCCAAAGGAGCCTTCGTGGAGACTGTGAAGGTGTGGCAGCAGGAGTGGTTCTACATCACCAAACCCCGTGGTACCAAATGGGCGGCTGCTCCTGAATTTAGATCGAGCCCCCTATGCGGCTCACGTTGTGGACCAACAAGGGTCTGGACTGGGGGTCGACCGACGAAGTGATGATGCTGCAAAGCACATCAAGAGTATGATAAATAAGCACACCAGTCTCTCCGACGTGATTCAGGTGATGCTCTTCCGCCGGATCCTCCCATGCCAACGTCAGTCTCTCCGCATGTGGGAGTTTAGTCTGGAGGACCCCCGGACCCTGCAGCGCTTCTTTGGCACAACGCACGAAGAGATCTGGAAACTGCTTTTCAAGGCCTAGAAGACGTGGCCGGAGGAGACCGAAGACATCGGTCTCGACAGCGCGAATCCGGCTACTGAGGTAAGATTTTTACTTCCGAACATAATTTCGGTCCATAAGTCAAAGCGTATACTGATATGCCCATTCCTTATTCAGGGCTGGACAGCAAAGGCGGAGAAGATCAGGTGCCTGGCACTGCTACCCAAAAACCGAGCCACTCCTCTGCTAACGAGGATGCTAGTCCCGGAGCCTTATCAGGCGCCAGAGAATAAGGCCAAGAAGAAGGGCAAGGAGGCTAAATGTGGCCTCTGCCGTAAAGGCACTTCAGACGCTCTGTCCGGAGATACCGAAGCTCTCTCCTCCCACGAGGGAGATGAAGACGAAGAAGAGGAGGAAGAAGAGAGCAATTCTCCCCTTAAGGTGAGGAAGAAGAAAAGGGCGGCCTCCATAGGCCTATAGGCAGAGGCGTCCAAGAGGGGGAAGATATCCCTCTCGGACGGCTCGGATTCAGATGCCTAAGCCATCCCCGAGTGGCGCCCCAAGTCGAAGCCCCTGGCCGCCTCGTAAGTATCCAAGGATATTGTACATATATCCGATTTTTATGATTGTAATTCTAACACATTTGTATTGTGTGCTTCCGTCCGGCCCGCGATCTCCCCCAATTATCATCATCTTCGGGGAACTCGCTGGAGCCGGGGATGGTGGAGAGCGAGACGCCTCTGTGAGCCTCCCCGCCAACTGCTATGGATGACACCGAAGTGTTGTCCCGAAGAGTCACTCCAGGCCATGGAGAGGTGCGGGAGACTACCAAGACGGTGTTAGAGGGTAACACCTCGGCTGCCGAGAACATGGGGGAACCAACTATCATGGAGACTAGCGACGGGGGCTATGACCAGTCTGGCCCCTAGACGAACACCATTCCGGAGACTCACATGGCTCCGAAATTGAGCGAGTAACCCCCTTTGAAGGAGGGGGGAGCATCGACTCCACCGGCGACCTCCATCAATCCGGAGGCGCCGGACACTTTGCTGGAAGCACTTCGACGTGCTTTCGTCGTGGAGGAGCACCATACACGTATGGGTACGGTGGTTGAGAAGATTCAATCCACCAAGAGCGGGCTGAATGAAGCCTTCACCAGCCTACTGACGGGCTTTGAGGTATGCGACGTAAGACGGTTTTTCATATGGAGGAAATATGCCTGTATATAGATAGTATCCCCTGAGACTCTGTTCGGTTTTGGAGAAAAGCCGAACAGAGGATCAAATGATTATTGCAGAAGGTAACGTACATATCTATTAAATGTATAGGCTTCCCTGTTGGCGGCGACCGCCCAGGCCACCGAAGTTTCTGAACTCGAGCAGAAGTTGAAGCTGGCCGATGATGACCTCGACCGCATTAACAAGCTGTTCGATGAGGCGCAAGGTATGTTTTTTAAAGGGTTGTTTATACAAATGAAATTACATGCCAATGCGGAGTTTAAACTCACACACTTTGTCATGTATATGATTGCGGGTAGTTCGTCCGAGGTCGAGACCTTCAAGGGTGCCCTGTAGCAAGCCAAAGAGCAGGCAAGGGTCAGCAAAGTGGCCGCTGATAAAGCAGCTACAGACTTAAAGGCCGACCAGGCCACCCGCCGCCAGTATAAGGAGAGGGTGACCAAAGTCGAGCAAGAGCTCAAGGATGCTGCCGGTATGTGCAAGGCCTTGGAAGAGAAGAATAAGGCCCAAGCACTCGAACTCACCAAGGCTCTCCAAGGGGCTAAGGAGGCGCAGACTGATGATACGTCCATTTTGCATCATGCTTTTATATCGATATTTATTGCATTATGGGCTGTTATTACACATTATGTCACAATACTTATGCCTATTCTCTCTTATTTTACAAGGTTTGCACGAAGAGGGAGAATGCCGGCAACTGGAATTCTGGTCTAGAAAAGGAGCAAATGTTCGAGACCTATTCTGCACAACTCCAAAAGTCCTGAAACTCCATGGGAGTCATTTTCTGAATATATAAAAAATATTGGGTGAAGAAAGCACCAGAGAGGGGCCACCCACCATCGATGAGGGTGGGGGCGTGCCCTACCCCCCTAGGCCCGCCCCTTGCCTCGTGGGCCCCCTAGTAGGCCTCCGGTGCCCATCTTTGGCTACATGATGTCCTTTGCCTTGGAAAAAATCCATTGTTGAGGAAATCGTTAACTGGTAGCTACTCGGTTGGCTGGCGAGTAGGAGATTAATAGGCTAATCGGCAAGTTAATCGGCCATTTAATCAATTAATCGGATGATTTATCGATTTATGCGCTACTCGGTGACCCTACGAGTAGGGATTAATCGGCAAGTTAACTGGTTAATCGGACAAATTCTTGAACAGGGAAAAAATCATAAGCAAGCTCTCAGGAGGAAACCCCGCCGCCACGAGGCGGAACCAATCTAGGGCTCCGACGGAGCTGTTCTGCCGAGGAAACATCCCTCTGGGAGAGGGAAATCATCACTATCGTGATCACCATCAATCCTCTCATCGGGAGGGGTCAATCTCCATCAACATCTTCACCAGCACCATCTCATCTCAAACCCTAGTTCATCTCTTGTATCCAATCTTTGTCCCAAAACCTCAGATTGGTACCTGTGGATTTCTAGTAGTGTTGATTACTCCTTGTAGTTGATGCTAGTTGGTTTATTTGGTGGAAGATCATATGTTCAGATCCTTTATGCATATTAATACCGCTCTGATTATGAACATGAATATGATTTGTGAGTAGTTATGTTTGTTCCTGAGGACATGGGGGAAGTCTTGCTATAAGTGGTCATGTGAATTTGGTATTCGTTTGATATTTTGATGAGATGTATGTTGTCTCTCCTCTAGTAGTGTCATGTGAACGTCGACTACATGACACTTCACCATTGTTTTGGCCTAGGGGAAGGCATTGGGAAGTTATAAGAAGATGATGGGTTGCTAGAGTGACAGAAGCTTAAACCCTAGTTTATGCATTGCTTCGTAAGGGGCTGATTTGGATCCACATATTTCATGCCATGGTTAGGTTTACCTTAATACTTCTTTTGTAGTTGCGGATTCTTGCAAGAGGGGTTAACCATAAGTGGGATGCTTGTGCAAAGAAGGAAAGTACCCAAGCACCGGTCCACCCACATATCAAATTATCAAAGTAACGAACGTGAATCATATGATCGTGATGAAAACTAGCTTGACGATAATTCACATGTGTCCTCATGAGCGTTTTCCTTTATATAAGAGTTTGTCCAGGCTTGTCCTTTGCTACAAAAAGGATTGGGCCATCTTGCTACACCTTATTTACTTTTATTACTTGTTACCCGTTACAAATTACCTTGTCACAAAACTATATGTTACCGATAATGGGTATACACATATTTTAGTTGTTGTTGATTATGTTACTAAGTGGTAGAAGCTATTCCAACTAGTAGTGCTGATCATAACACCTCTATTAAGATGTTTAAAGAAGTTATTTTTCCAAGGTTTGGAGTCCCTAGATACTTAATGACTGATGGTGGTTCACATTTTATTCATGGTGCTTTTCGTAAAATGCTTGCTAAGTATGATTTTAATCATAGAATTGCATCTCCATATCATCCACAGTCTAGTGGTCAAGTAGAACTGAGTAATCACTAGTAGAAAAAGGGGCTTTTGTCCCGGTTGGTAAGGCCCTTTAGTCCCGGTTTTCGAACCGGGACTAAAGGGTCGGTACTAATGCCTCTCCCCTTTAGTCCCGGTTCATACACAAACCGGGACTAAAGGACGCGGCCACGTGGAGCTCCACCTTTAGTCCCGGTTGGTAACACCAACCAGGACTAAAGGAAATTTTATGATTTTTTTAAAAAAAAATTGAATTTTTTTTGATTTTCAAATTTCCACGTGGAGCTCCACCTTTAGTCCCGGTTGGTAACACCAACCAGGACTAAAGGAAATTTTATGATTTTTTTTTTGAAAAAAAAAATTGAATTTTTTTTATTTTCAAATTTCTGAATTATTTTAACCTCTAGTGTGTAATCACCACCCCTCATCACTGCTCAATTTATCCTCTAATCAACCCTCATCATTCCAAATCATCTAACTTCCCGAACGGTCACCCATCCTCCCACTCCCCCAGCTGGAGCACGCTTAACTTCCGGGTTCTATTCTCTTTCGTTTCCAAGTCTGCACTTGTTGTTTTCCTGACAATAGTAAGATGTGAATCCTATTAACCTTCATGAATTTTGCTTGAGCATGAAGTGACACATTTCACTATTTGAGTTTGAAACTATTGTTTTAAAAAACAATAATTATTTAGTAACACTAATATTTCTTGAATAATTAGTTTGACCATTGTTTGACCATAGTTTGACCAGATTTGACCAAAATTCAAAATAACTGAAATAATTATTTAGTAACACTAATATTCTAGAATAATTAGTTTGACCATTGTTTGACAACAGTTTGACCACTGTTTGACCAGATTTGACTAGTAATTTTTTCGATTTTTCCACTGTAGATCTTAAAAGCCCCGTAAATTTTTTTTTGTTAGGTTTTTGAGGATTTTGAAAATGTTTAACAACGTTCCCCCAGTTAAATTCGGATGTAACTTTTCGAGTAGATGATTTTTCATATAAAAAACTTTTTAATCCGAGTTCGTATGCAAAAGTTATGCCCATTTTACAAATTCCACAGAGATTTTGCAAATAAAGTCGAAATTCATATTTGTAAATTTTCCCAACAAGTAGACCACATATCACATGGGAAACTTATTTTATTTTATTTTTTGACATTTCCATCATTTTCTTTTGTTTTTTCTAAAACTAAAAAGGTGGTCCACCGGGGGGGAGTTTGAAAATGGGACCTTTAGTACCGGTTCGTGCCATGAACCGGTACTAATGCCTCAAAACCCATTAGTCCCGGTTGGTGCCACCAACCGGGACTAATGGGCATCACACCCTTTTGTCCCGGTTCGTGGCACGAATCGGGACTAAAGGGCCCAGGTGAACCGGGACTAATGCCTTAGCCGCACGAACCGGGATAAATGCTCACATTAGTCCCGGTTCTTGAATGAACTGGGACTAATGGGCTGACCCGGCCTGGACCAAAGCCCTGTTTTCTACTAGTGAATAGAGAGCTTAAATTAATTTTCAAAAGAATGTTAATAGATCTAGAAAGAATTGGTCCAAGAAACTTGATGATGCATTATGGGCCTATATAACTGCATATAAAAATCATATGGGTATGTCTCCGTATAAAATGGTTTATGGAAAAGCATGTCACTTACCTCTCGAACTAGAACATAAGGCATATTGGGCCATTAAAGAGCTCAACTATGATTTCAAACTTGCCGATGAGAAGAGACTATTTGAAAATGCCAAACTGTTTAAAGAAAAAGTTAAAAGATGGCATGACAAAAGGATACAAAAATGTGAGTTTAATGTAGGTGATTATGTATTGTTATACAACTCTCGTTTAAGATTTTTTGCAGGAAAAATCCTCTCTAAATGGGAAGGTCCTTACGTTATCGAGGAGGTCTATCGTTCTGGTGCCATAAGAACCAACAACTTCGAAGGCACAAATCCGAGGGTGGTGAACGGTCAAAGAATCAAACCTTATATCTCAGGTAATACTATAAATGTTGAAACTAATATTATTGAAACCGTAATCCTGGAGGAGTATATAAGGGACACCTTCAAAAATGTTTCAGCCTTCAAAAAGGAATAGGTATGTGGTACGGTAAGTAACCCGACTCCAAAACAGTTCTAATAGCTTTTTTTATCCGTTTTGGAATATTTAAGGAAATAGGAAAATAAGAAGTAGTCCGGAAAGGACACGAGGCATCCACGAGGGTGGAGGGCGGGCCCTACCCCCCTGGCGCGCCCCCCTGCCTCGTGGGCACCTCGTGTGCCCTTCGGACTCCGTTTTCTTGCACGATACTTCTTTTGGTCCGTAAAAATTCATTATATAATCTCCCGAAGGTTTTGACCACCGTACCACACAAATATCTCTTGTCTTTGTTTTGAGCTGCTTTTCTGATAGATCTAGATCACCATGATGTCTTCAAGCGCCCCCAAGGACAAGTTTTTTGAGAAGGTCGTCAATCCCTACCTCGCGGAGGTGTTGCAACACCCTCAAACCGTTGAGTTGCGTGAGGGGGTGCTGCACATCCGCGATGTTGAAGGACCAAGGAGGACCAGAAGTGTGGAGACAAGACTCGAAGCAATGGAGGAACAAGTTTTCAAGTGCCAGAGGATGGTGGAACGCGGACTCGACGCCAACCACATGATGATCATGGAGTTCACCAACAAGCACAAGTTGGATGCCAAGGACATTGGGGAGACCATCTTCAAGCTTCACGAGAAAATCGAGCACCTCCAAGCCCAGATCTATGACCTGCAAAACCAAAACTGTGAGTATGAATATAGATTCAAGCGGATGAGTTTGGCTGCAGATTCGAGGATCTCGGAGACTCGATCCTCCTTCTATGATGGTTAGCCTATGACTTGGAAGATGGACGGCAAGCCTACATCATCAACAACTCCATCATCACTACAACCAAAGGAGCACTGAGTAACGGGTATGGGCACTCCCCTTGGCAACTGCCAAGCTTGGGGGAGGTGCCCCAGTATCATATCACCATCACACCTTTATCCTTACCGTTTTTCCTAGTTCGATCCTTTTGGTAATATCTTGATCTAGTAGAATAAAGTTTTAGTATGATTCAGTTTTGAGTTTTGCTTTATGCTCCTTCTATGTAATCGAGTCCGTGAGCTATATATAATAAAGATTAGTTTTGAGTCAAGGGCTTGGTTATCTTGCTATGATCTTTGGAAATAAGAGATAGAATAAAAAGAATTATAGAGATCATATGGATCTTATGGAGAGTAATGACTTCACATATAAAGAGTATGATGAATAAAAGTTGTTGAGAGTTGACAAACATAGTTTTGGTCATCGTTGCAATTAATAGGAAGTAATAAAGAAACAGAGGTTTGCACATATAAATATACTATCTTGGACATCTTTTATGATTGTGAGCACTCATTAAAATATGACATGCTAAAAGGTTGATGTTGGACAAGGAAGACAACGTAATGGGTTATGCTTTCTTACATCCGAAATAAATTATATTGTCATGGATCATCCAACATGTTGAGCTTGCCTTTCCCCCTCATGCTAGCCAAATTCTTTGCACCAAGTAAAGATACTACTTGTGCTTCCAAATTTCCTTACACCTAGTTTTTCCATGACGGTCCACCATATCTACCTATGGTTGAGTAAGATCCTTCAAGTAAGTTGTCATTGTTGCAAGCAATAAAAATTGCTCTCTAAATATGTATGATTTATTAGTGTGGAAAAAATAAGCTTTATACGATCTTGCGATGTGGAAGAAATAAAAGCGACGGACTGCATAATAAAGGTCCATATCACAAGTGGCAATATAAAGTGAATTTTTTTTGCATTGAGATTTCATGCATCCAACCATAAAAACACATGACAACCTCTGCTTCCTCTGCGAAGGGCCTATCTTTTATTCTTGTCTTATACTTCATACAAGAGTCATGGTGATCTTCACCTTTCCTTTTTACATTTTATCCTTTGGCAAGCACAGTGTGTTGGAAAGATCCTGATATATATAGCTAATTGGATGTAAGTTTTCATGAACTATTATTGTTGACATTAACCTTGAGGTAAAAGGTTGGGAGGCAAAACTATAAGCCCCTATCTTTCTCTGTGTCCGATTAAAACTTCATACCCACAAGTATTGCGTGAGTGTTAGCAATTGTGAAAGACTAAATGATAGTTGAGTATGTGGACTTGCTGAAAAGCTCTTATATTGACTCTTTCCAATGTTGTGATAAATTGCAATTGCCTCAGTGACTGAGATTATAGTTTTTTAGTTGTCAATGAAGTTTCTGATTCATACTTGAAATTGTGAATGAATTGTTAATTTAGCATAAGAAATCATATGACAATATATATATATATGTTGATGTTCTAAGAATGATCATGATGCCCTTATGTCCGTATTTTATTTTATCGACACCTCTATCTCTAAACATGTGGAAAAGCGAGGTCTAAGCTTGGGGAGTTGATACGTCCATTTTGCATCATGCTTTTATATTGATATTTATTGCATTATGGGCTGTTATTACACATTATGTCACAATACTTATGCCTATTCTCTCTTATTTTACAAGGTTTGCATGAAGAGTGTGAATGCCGACAGCTGGAATTCTGGGCTAGAGAAGGAGCAAATATTAGAGACCTATTATGCACAACTCCAAAAGTCCTGAAACTCCATGGGAGTCATTTTTAGAATATATAAAAACTATTGGGTGAAGGAAGCACCAGAGGGGGGCCACCCACCATCCACGAGGGTGGGGGTGCACCCTACCCCCCTGAGCGCGCCCCCTGCCTCATGAGCCCCTTGGAAGGCCTCTGGTGCCCATATTTGGCTATATGAAGTACTTTGCCCTGGAAAAAATCATAAGCAAGCTCTCGGGACGAAACTTCGCCGCCATGAGGCGGAACCTTGGCGGAACCAATCTAGGGCTCCGACAGAGCTGTTCTGCCGGGGAAACATCCCTCCGGAAGGGGGAAATCATCACCATCATCATCACCATCGATCCTCTCATCGGGAGGGGGTCAATCTCTATCAACATCTTCACCAGCACCATCTCATCTCAAACCCTAGTTCATCTCTTGTATCCAATCTTTGTCCCAAAACCTCAGATTAGTACATGTGGGTTGCTAGTAGTGTTGTTTACTCCTTGTAGTTGATGCTAGTTGGTTTATTTGGTGGAAGATCATATGTTCAGATCCTTTATGCATATTAATACCCCTCCGATTATGAACATGAATATGATTTGGGAGTAGTTACATTTGTTCCTGAGGACATGGGAGAAGTCTTGCTATAAGTAGTCATGTGAATTTGGTATTCGTTCGATATTTTGATGAGGTGTATGTCGTCTCTCCTCTAGTGGTGTCATGTGAACGTCGACTACATGACACTTCACCATTGCTTGGGCCTTGGGGAAGGCATTGGGAAGTAATAAGTAGATGATGGGTTGCTAGAGTGACAGAAGCTTAAACCCTAGTTTATGCGTTCCTTCGTAAGGGGCTGATTTGGATCCACATGTTTCATGCTATGGTTAGGTTTACCTTAATACTTCTTTTGTAGCTGCGGATGCTTGCAAGAGGGGTTAATCATAAGTGGGATGCTTGTCCAAGGAAGGGCAGTACCCAAGCACAGGTCCACCCACATATCAAATTATCAAAGTAACAAACGCGAATCATATGAGCGTGATGAAAACTAGCTTGACGATAATTCCCATGTGTCCTCGGGAGCATTTTCCTTTATATAAGAGTTTGTCCAAGCTTGTCCTTTGCTACAAAAAGGATTGGGCCATATTTCTGCACCTTATTTACTTTTATTTCTTGTTACCCGTTACAAATTGCCTTATCACAAAACTATCCGTTACCAATAATTTCAGTGCTTGCAGAGAATACCTTACTAAAAACTGCTTATCATTTCCTTCTGCTCCTCGTTGGGTTCGGCACTCTTACTTATTGAAAGAAATATGATAGATCCCCTATACTTGTGGGTCATCAACTGAGTCCCGGGCGGCTCGCGAGGAGATCAAGCAGGATGAACAGATAGCGGCCGGTAAGCCCTTTCTTTTGCAGAGTAAATTCGGCAGTCAAGAATATGCCCTCCTTACTCGACTATGGAGTTCTCCAGACGCATTGGTAGATCTTCCGAAGAGAGCCGCTGACGCTGCGAAGTTTCTCCAGGCCCAAGAGGGCTGGGGAACACGATGGAGAAACTCTTCTGGTCACAGTACCTGGCACCAGAGCATCCAGCGTTGTTGAACGACCAGATGATGCAGCTGGCGAACCTGCAGAGGATGTCCGGCCTGGCCATAAAGGACATCATAGTCCTTAATGGGTATTCGAACACATTCTTAGCAGCTACTTGGGCCTGGTTAAGCAGCTCGTGACGCTCTACCCCGAATTGAGGCTGTGAAGCGCTCTTCATGCATTGAGGGTGCGTGGATGGCTTTTGCCCGTGTCAAGATGCACTGGGCGAAGATCAAGGCCGCCGTCGTGGTGGTTGAGGGCCCACCCGAAGGTAGGACCACCGCAAACCGGAGCAGTATTTTGAAGATGTCCTAGAGGGTGCCCATTTGATACAGGGTCAATGCTCGAAAGATGTCATGTTTGAATGAATGTATCCGGGCTGCCCAGACATTGTTTTATGAACCAAGGCTTTTGTAATATATTTGTAGCTTTATCTAAAATTATTTTCCTCCTACACGGTCATTTTTATTTTTGAAAGTTTGCCAATCGTCGGCTTCAGCCCCCACATAGATACTACAGGGGTGTTCGGAATAGCACATGACCACACTTGACCCAACATCTTGGTCCGTAAAGGAGGTGTCTTTGCAGCAAACTAGGCAATCAGACTATGCGGCTTTATCACTCTCACTTGGCCATAGGAGTTTGACAATCGGACTATAAGCTAGCCCCTGGTGCGTGTGCAGCTATCCGAGATTGGATGTCGTAGGTGCGTGGCCGGGTGGAGGCCATTCCATTGTACAATACGGAAAGAATATCGCAAAAGATTTATTAAGTCATCGAACCGCTGACCAGCTCTCGCTATATCATGACAGTCAATTTTCGGCTTTCTCTACTGAGGTGTTTGACCAGACGAACCAGAAACACGATCGCAGTAGTTCTCCCTTTACTACCTTAGACGAACAAGTGGAACGTAAGGTGGTAACCATAGGAGCCGGGCAACCCAACTATTGATCAAGGACATGATTCGGAGCCGATGCATATAATGCAGTATACAGGACACCGAAGTGTGCTATAAAAGTGTTCGGGATTTTTTGTTTTTGAAAAATATACGTGGCCAAATAGAGCCCCTGGAAATTTATGCCGAGGTGTATTATGTCAATCTGACGTGAAGGGGGAATACAAATTATGAAATAAGCCAATACCGAATAGGTTTGGACAAAACTGTTTCCACTATAGTCTGATTGATACGTCAAAACATGTTCTTACAGAGAATGCCATAAGCATCAAGGCTATTTTACATGCCAAGAATTTTTGAACAAGGGAAATTTGTATATAGGTCCTTAAAAAGGTGGTCTTGAAGATCCTTTGGACATCCTGCCACATGTCTGCGCCGCTTTTCACCTTGGTGAAGGATCCTTTGAGAGGATCAACGATCGTACATATAGAAGGGGCCTGGGAGAGGGCCCTTGTACCACCGAAAAATGATCTAGGTTTTGAAGAACCTGAAATAAGAGAGAAAAGGGGGGGAAAGGAGAAGAAGATTAGGGTCCGAATAAGGTCGAGCCGTATTGTGGACTTTGTCCTCAGTGTGCCTCCATCCTTGCCCATGGTATTTTTAGTGCATAGTTATGCACGCGCGGTACGTATGTCGCGATCAGGTGGGGGTTTGGATGGAGGCCGAATTGCTAGTCTAGTTCGGGATGAACCGGACTATCGTTCTGCTATGTAGACCAGACTCGTTTGACAGTGTCCGGGGGCTTGATGGCTGATGAAGTATTCGGCTTGATAAGGCCACCCTATACCTCAGCTGCGAGGGCCACGGTATGCTCCTCAATACGGAGGGAGCGCTCCATATTTCCATTGACTATTATAACACCGCGTGGCCTGGGCATATTGAGCTTTAGATAAGCATAGTGCGGGACTGCATTAAAGCAGGCGAAAGTGGTTCGTCTGAGCAGTGCATGATAACCACTGCGGAAGGGGATGATGTCGGAGATCAAATCTTTGCTTCAGAAATTATCCAGTGAGCCGAAGACTACTTCCAGCGTTATTGAACCTGTGCAGCAGGCCTCCACGCCAGGTATTACTCCTTTAAAGGTGATTTTAGTAGGCTTGATCCTTGACGGATCGATACCCATTTTACGGACAGTGTCCTGATAAAGCAGGTTAAGACTGCTGATGTCGTCCATGAGTACTCGCGTCAGATGGAATCCGTCGATGATTGGATCGAGGACCAATGTTGTCGAACCTCCATGATGGATACTAGTCGTATTAGGCCTGGGCGTTCGATAGAAACCAAAATTTCGGTTTCTGCTGTTCAGTTTTTTGTGAATTCGGTTTGCAGAAGTGAAAACCGAATTTGGCACTAAAATTCGGCTAACCGAAATTTCGGTTAACTGATTTTTCAGTTTGGTTTTCGGTTTAAACCGAATTATGTACCATGTACAGAAAATGCACTTTCAGGACATATTGACAGCAACATCAACATGCATGGTTTAAAGAAAAAATTGACAGCATAACAAGGCAAAATTGTAAAATGCGTAATAACATATTCACATCTTTTCAAATATCACATAATATCAAATACAAGGATTTCAGAACAGTGACAGATGCATAACCAATCATCAAATGTAAAACTTCCAATGTCCACACTGAAAAGTGATAAGTGACAAACTAACAAGTAATAGAGCCAAGTTCATGTTCCAGATTTCCAGCCCAGCACATAACCAAATTCCAAGTTCCAGGACACATAGCCAAAGTCCAAGTTCAACAAAACACAACCAAGTTTAAAGTTTACTTATTACACTTCAAAACATAAGCACACAGGAAGGACATTGAAGTGCACTTCAAGAGCAGCCACAAATAAGAATCCCAATTTTCCATCATGAACAGGAACATCTTGACATGCCCAGAGAATCTTGACCATCCCAGCTTCCAGCCAAGCGTTGTGAATCTGTAATGTTGTGTGTGTGGTGCAGAATTTGGTTAGAACAGATAGTACATGATGCAGAATTCAAATAAAATAACGATATATATATATATATATATGTAAAATAGAATAGCAGATGGCACATTACAAGGATTGACATGATTCAGTTAAAAGAACTACATATATGTAAAACATAATATGTTGGACTATATGTACCTAAAGATTAAAGAGTAATCTAAAGATCTTTTCTTCATAAGAGTTTCCAACAGATTTTGGAAAACAAAGTACATGAGGTTCATGAAACAACATTTGTATTACAACAACATTTACATGAGGTTCATTACAACAAGTGAGCAACGTTTGCATTTACATGGCTGTGTGGTGCATCTTTTGAATCATACTTCAGGAAAAAAAAGAATGCTAAAAACATGAACAAGAGCAGGACAATTTCTTGTAACTCACTCACCAATGGTTAAGTAGAGGATGGAGGTGGGCAAGATGGCACAGCCCCGGATGGCTTGCAAACAGACTTGCTACTGCTTGCTTTTGACTCGGATGAATATGTACTACCAAGCTCTTCAATTAGTTCTGAAAAAGAATGAAATGAACATATAATAAGCATAGGAAGTTAGAAATATAGAAAATTACATAGAAAACAATCACAATATGTTACCCTTTTCCAATCTTAACAATTCCTCCTCATCTTCTTCAATGTTGATAGTAGTAGAACCCCTTAGCCAATCTTGGGCACAAACAAGAGCTTGGCCCATTAATGGTGTAAGAGAGGTTCTAAATTCATTTAGAATGCGACCACTTGTGCTAAATGCCGACATAAACGCAACCGTTGATACCGGAACAACCAACACATCACAGGCCATTCTAGACAATATTGGGAATCTAGCAACATTGTCCTACCACCATTTTAGAATGTTAAAATCATCCCTATTCACTTCATTCTCTTCATGTGGGTATTTCTCAAATTCAGATTTGCTCATGCTAGCTTCACCATCAGCACCAACTCTCAACTTTTTATTTATCTGAGACACCAATTTCCTTCCTTCCCTTTTTTGAGTTGGCTCAGATTGTGGAGCACCCACATGCTTGCTTGCATCACTTGGTGCATACTTAGCTTTGTACTCTTCAAACAAAGCATGCATAAATGTTTTCACCGCCTCCCAAGCTTTGCCTCCATTTAACTCACCATACATTTTTTCAGTTGCTAGTTTTGTGAAATTTGATAGCTTGAATCTTGGATCAAGAACAGTTGCAGCAAATACAAACATGTTCACATTCTCCTCTTCCTTTTTCTTTCCTTTCCCCTTCCCCCTTTCATTCTCCACCTCCTCATGCCAACGTCCCTAATATTTATCATACTCATCTTGCATTTTCATGGCCATTGTTTTGCGCAAAATATCATCACTATCAGCCCACTCTTCCAACACAACATTAATTTCAGCAATATCCATAACAAATTGATTCACCGTCACATGGAGTGTGGCGGAAACACTAAGAGTAAGGTGATAAAACTGTCCAAGAAATTCATCCATTTTCGTAGCATTCTCCCAATCACTATCAACAGGAATAGCAGGACCTTTCTCACTAGTTAAATCCAATGTATAGAGTGGATCTTCCTCCTCATACCTCGCAAACACTTTCTCAAAGTTGATTGCGGTTGCTAACATTAGGTATGTGGAATTCCATCTAGTGCATACATCCAAACTCAAGAATGCCTCGCTGTCCACCTTTTCTAACTAAGCAAGTTCTTTAAATCTTGTAATTCTAGATGGCCCATGTCTTATATATCTAACCGCAGCTCGCACACGCTTAATTGATTCATCAACTCTTTTATACCATCAGTAACAATCAGATTTATAATATGAGCAGCACATCTCACATGAAATAATTTACCTTCAGCTATGTTATTTCCAGTTTTGATCATTTTCTTCCGTATGTAACCCACACCACCATCATTCATGCTAGCATTATCAAAAGTTATTGTCATAACTTTGTTTATTCCCCACTCCATCAAGCATTGCTCTATGGCTTTTCCTATATCATCTCCCTTATGACCTTTTACTAGGAAAAAACTAATGTTTTCTTGTGCAAATTCCATTCAGGATCAATAAACTGTGCCGTGACTGTCATATAACAATCTTGTGTTTGAAAAAGTCCAACCATCAGTAGTGAGACACACTCTTTGACAAGATTGTTTGAAAAAAAGTTTCAGCTTCGCTCTCTCTTCAAAATAAACCTTCACAACATCCCTAGTGCATGTTCTTCTAGAAGGCATATTGAAACATGGACATGCAATTGACATCACTTCTCTAAAACCAGATTTTTCAGCAAAATGCAAATGGAAGCTCATCTACTATAATCATCTTAGCAAAAGCTTTCCTTAGTGCTTCGGGATCAAATTTATGCACTGAAGGACTTTCCCCTTGGATAACTTGCAAAGTACCTTGATTCTTATTCTTATCATTATGAGGATTATACTTGCAAGTATTAAAATGACTCTTTAAGGCAGATGTACCGTTAACCTCTGGAACGACCTTGATATCACGATTGCAATGCTTGCACTTTCCAAACTTGAGCATACCATGAACTAGTACCTCAGAAAAGTGATCCCGCATCGGTGATCTTTTCTTCATTTGCCTTCTTGTAGGTCGTTCCTCCATCTCCTTTTCCTTTTCATCCTCATCAATCTTTCTTTGTTCTCCTCGTAAACTCACATCTCCTCTTCAGTCATGTCATCACCAAGTCCACCAGGTTCAACCATCTACAAAATAGTAACATAATTAGAATTCATGTCATCATTCGTCTATACTAATTACTTCGAAGAATAATTAAATAAAAGTAAACTGGCCATATTAATAATTCACAGACTACTAATGGTTATGACATGGGATTGGGACAGTATTCAGCCAAGGAAAAATGTGGCAGCAGACATTATCTCTTTGGATTAAACTCCGAGTGATATACACTATACAGTCATTTCCATTATGCTTCTGCAATACATTAAAAGCTGAATCCACTCCACTGCATTTCAAATGTTATTTTCATGACAAGATAATAGAAGCGTTCACAAGTTGTATTTGTGAACAGTTAGTCATCGAAGTAGGATTTCCTAGTGATATACGCAGAGATGTCAATGCTCAATAGTGGAGCAGCACAAAAGATGGCATCCATAGACAGAATGAGCAAAAACTAAACAACAAGAGCATCCAGATTCCAGATCCACCTTTACCATCTACTCACAAAGAACAAAAAAATTGGAGACAAAGGATGGGAGATTGAGCTTATTACATTGACTGAATGCTCAGTTTCTGCTGTCGAAGACGTGATGACGAACTGGAGGCCGAGATGCTACCGACGGATGCGCGACGGTGGGTCTTCGTCTGAGTTGTCTCCATGCTCCTTTCCTTCTGTTGTGCAGATGCGGTGGAGTTCACTGCGTCGGGGATGGCCGAGTGGGGAGAACCAGAGAAGATGTGGTGGCCGGTGGCGCCGGCAGCGGTGTCCCTGCCACTCAGATGAGAAGCGGCGGCTGTGTCCCTGCTGCTCGAATTAGAAGCGGCGGTGGCTGAGTAGTGCAAGGGGCTGCCGGTGGGGCGTGGGGGAGGGGAAGACTGGTCGACTGGATGGGGTTAGGTCGTTAGGCTGCGGGGGGTCGTGGGTCGTGGACTTATGGCATCGTGCCTGGGTGGGTGGGACGATGGGCTGTACTGGGCCGAGGGAGGGGAGTGGAGTGGGCTATTCTGTTAACCGGGAAATATACCGAACCGACTGAATTTGGTTCGGTTAGTGGCCTAGCTAACCGAACTTTTTTGTTAACAGTAAAAAAATGAAAATTCAGTTTATTCGGTCTCGGTTTCGGTTCAGTTTTCGGTTGGTCGGTTTTTTATGCCCAGCCCTAGGTCGGATGGTCCCTGCGATCAAAAGTGATCGGCAGGCCGACCATGGGTTGAATTTTGGGGCAACTGGCTCTATGGCGTAGACGTCCCTTAGTGCGCGCTTGCGCTCCCGCTTAGGGATATGAGTGACGTAGATCATATTCACTATTTTTACCTCGGGGGGAATTTCTTTTGCCCCCCTTTGTTCAGTGGGCGAGGCTCATCATCATCCTCGCTAGGCGGCTCCTTCCCCTTATGTTCGGTGTTTAGCTTACCAGCATGTTTAAAGACCCAATAATTTTTGTTGGTATGATTGGCAGGCTTGTCAGGGCTGCCATGAATCTAGCAAGGCCGATCGAGTATTCTGTCCAAATTGAATGGACCATCTTTGTTTCCTTTGAATGGCTTCTTCAGCTGACTAGATTTTGAGCCACTGAATCCGGCGTTGACCACCGTGTCTTTGGTATCTTCATTGTTGCTTCGACGCTCTTGTGTTTGTTGCTTCGTGGCCTACCGTTGCCATCTCTGGCTTCGGAGGTGCCAAGGTCGCTGGTGCTATTGCTTCTACGAGCTAGCCAGTTGTCTTCTCCCGCGCAAAAGCGGGTCATGAGTGCGGTAAGAGCTGCCATGGGCTTCGGTTTTTCTTGGACGAGGTGTCGGGCAAGCCATTCAACATGGATGCTGTGTTTAAAGGCTGCGAGGGCTTCGGCGTCCGGACAATCAACAATTTGGCTCTTTTTAATTAAGAACCTAGTCCAGAGTTTTCGGGCTGACTCTCCGGGTTGCTGGACTATATGACTAAGGTCATCAGCATCCGGATGCCGACATATGTGCCTTGGAAGTTGTCTCTGAAGGCATCTTCCAAATATTCCCAGCTACCGATGGGGTTCTCTGGGAGGCTGTTTAACCAGTGTCGCACTGGCCCTTTCAATTTTAAAGGGAGATATTTGATGGCGTGGAGATCGTCACCGCAAGCCATGTGGATATGGAGAATGAAATCTTCAATCCATACCGCGGAATCTGTCGCGTCGTCTTATGATTCGATGTTTACGGGTTTAAACCCTTTTGGGAACTGGTGATGCATTACCTCATCGATAAAGCATATGGTGTGTGCGGGGCCTCTGTATCGGGCAACATCACGACGGAGTTTGGATGACATCTGTATGTGGTTTTCAGCCCTGGTGAGGTTATGCCTATCACGCCAGGCCTGATGGCCGTCTTCTCGCATTGGGGCACGCCCCCTTTATAATGCCCATGATGTGGCTATATCTCCCATGTGTCGAAGCACGACTTAGAGGCATAACCGCATTGTAAGCAATGTCGGAAGTGAGGTAATCTTCACAACAACCCATGTAATGAATAAGGAAAAGAGGTACACAGTTGGCTTACACTCGCCACGTCACACAATGGCATAAATATCATTACATTCATCTAGATACACTCAAGGTTCGACTACGGAACCAAAACAAAGAACAACCCCAAAATGCGACAAAGTCCCCGATCGCCCCAACTAGGCACCACTACTGATCGTCTGAAATGAAAACGTAGTATCGTCCGGAGTCCTCATCAAACTCCCACTTGAGCTCAGTCGAATCTCCTGGAGCGGTATCATCGGTCCCTGCATCTGGTTTTGAAGTAATCTGTGAGTCACGGGGACTCAGCAATCTCACACCCTCGCGATCAAGACTATTTAAGCTTATAGGAAGGGTACAAGTATGAGGTGGAGCTGCAGCAAGCAACTAGCATATATGGTGGCTAACATACACAAAAGAGAGCGAGAAGAGAAGGCAAAGGCACGGTCGATGAACTATGATCAAGAAGTGATCCTAGAACAACCTACGATCAAGCATAACATGAGACCGTGTTCTCTTCCCGGACTCCGCCGAAAAGAGACCATCATGGCCACACACTCAGTTGATTCATTTTAATTAGATTAAGTTTCAGGTTTTCTACAACCGGACATTAACAAATTCCCATCTGCCCATAACCGCGGGCACGGCTTTCGAAAGATCAAATCCCTGCAGGGGAGTCCCAACTTAGCCCATCACAAGCTCTCACGGTCAACGAAGGATATTCCTTCTCCCAAGACAATCCGATCAGACTCGGAATCCCGGTTACAAGACATCTCGACAATGGTAAAACAAATCCAGCAAAGCCGCCCGAATGTGCCGAAAAATCCAGATAGGAGCTACACATATCTCGTTCTCAGGGCACACTCGGATAAGCAATCCGTACAACTAAAACCAGCCCTTGAGTTTCCCCGAGGTGGCGCTGCAAGGGGCTCTAGTTTGGACCAACACTCAGAGGAGCACTGGCCCGGGGGGTTTAAAGAAAGATGACCCTCGAGCTCCGGAAACCCAAGGGGAAAAGAGGCTAGGTGGCAAATGGTAAAACCAAAGTTGGGCATTGCTGGAGGAGTTTTATTCAAGGCAAACTTTCAAGGGGTTCCCATTATAACCCAACCGTGTAAGGAACGCAAATTCAAGGAACATAACACCGGTATGACGGAAACTAGGGCGGCAAGAGTGGAACAAAACACCAGGCATAAGGCCGAGCCTTCCACCCTTTACCAAGTGTATAGATGCATTAAAGTAGACAAGATAATATAATGATATCCCAACAATAAACATGTTCCAACAAGGAACAAACTCCAATCTTCACCTGCAACTAGCAACGCTATAAGAGGGGCTGAGCAAAGCGGTAACATAGCCAAACAACGGTTTGCTAGGACAAGGTGGGTTAGAGATTTGACATGGCAATATGGGAGGCATGATAAGCAAGTGGTAGGTATCGTTGCATAGGCATTGCAAAAGAGCGAGCATCTAGCAAGCAAAGATAAAAGTAAGTGATTTCGAGGGTATGGTCATCTTGCCTGCAAAGTTCTCCGAGTTGAGTTAGCTTGATCCTCGTAAGCGTACTCAACGGGCTCCTCGATCACGTACTCGTCTCCCGGCTCTACCCAAGCAAGAACACAAAGCAAAGGGAGACACAATCAACCACGTGCAATGCACAAACAACATGATGCAAAACATGGTATGATATACGAGATGCGGTATGCAATGCATATGCATGTTTGGAAAGGAAAGATTGAACCTGCCTCAACTTGGAAAACCAAGAGTGCCACTGGAAAGAGGAGTTGATTTCAGTCGAAATCCATATAAAGATCACCGGAATCGGATGCACGGTTTGGAAATGACAAGCAAAACAAATATGGCACCGTCTGCGATTAACAGCACGAGACCATCTAAATGCATCAAGAACAACATGCTACAGCACTATAAGATAGCAACAAAATCATGGCAGGGATCCACTTCAAGATGCTTGAAAAATATGAACACTGAGCTATGGCTAATTCACTCAATAGCAGCTCAAACAAGCATGGCAAAAGTGCAAAAGATATCAGGTTACAGACTTAGTGAAAATAACATGTCAGGAATTTAATATCAGGAAGCAATGTTTAGAGCAAGATAACAACATGCTACAGGAACATATCATGGCATGGCAAAGCAAGGCATGGCATGAAGCTACTCAAATCATAAAACAAAAGTCCCTTACTGACCATAAGCCAAAAGGGATCAGAAAATACGATGGCAACTATGTGAATATAGAAATTATCGTTAACAGATTCAGACTTAGAAGAAAACTGGAACATGGCAAAACAGATATCAAGTAGGCATGTTTACGAGCCCGATGCACTCACCACAGGGCATTGCATGACAAACTAAGCATACATCCAGCAAGTAGATATGTCATGGAAGCTAAACATGGCAAGAACAACTTCATAGCATGCATGGATCAACTACAACAAGCTCGGCAAAAATGCTTAACATGTAAACATTCTGCCAGGAACATTTTATAGAAAAAGTAGAGCTCGATTGACTCAAGCTAGGGTGCTCCATAATTGCAAACAAAGACAGGGATGGATAGAGCAAAACAATATCTACAAAACATCCTTACTGAGCATGCTCAAAAGAGGCATGGATCACTCTGTAGCAATAAGAATACATGGCATAAAAATATTGACAGGACAAAGACTTAGAATATTTCTAAATCCCTGAAATCAGCAACAATACGAGGGCTTATTTGCATGCTTGTACTAGTCACCACAGAGATCACAAAAATACATGGCATACACCCCTGTAAAGATGGCATGGCATGCTTCAAAACTCATGTAGGGCTCAAGATCATAGGATGCACACAACAATCATGGCAAAAATGACTAAAGTGCAATTGCTGATATGAATCTGAAACTAAGAGAAACTAGCACTCTTCCAACAGCATTTAGGGCATCAAGATGAGCTCAAATGACCATGATGCAATGAGATGAAATGAAGTACTCGTCGAGACGAACAATTTGATATGCTACACGTCCAAAACGGAGCCACAATTGTAGAATTATGATGCGATGGACAATGCATAAATATTAGGGTTTGTGCAAAAAGTCAACCGATCCAGATCCAGATTCGGATCGCACGCGGATCGAGGTTCATCGCCAAAGTTGCCGGAGCTGCACACGAGGTCGCCGGACTTGGGGTTCCGATCGGCGAGGAAGAGGTCGGAGGGGCCGGCGAGGTGCGGTGGCGCGGCCGCGGCAAGGAGCGGCGTCGCCGGCGAGCGTGGACGGCGGCGGTGGCCTGCGTCAGCGCGGGCGAAGCTGGGGGGCGATGGCGTCGCGGCATGCGGCGGCGAAGCACCGGAGAGGAGGCGGACGGCGGCGCGCGCGCCCGTGCGGCCACGGCGGCGGGAGGGGCCGCGGGGGCCCGGATCAGGCTCCACGGGCCTCGGGCCGCGGTGGGTCGGCGGGATGACGTGGTGCACACGGATTGGATAGGGGAAGCGGGGCGGACATGTCCGGTGCCAGCGGACGTTGTCCGGCGCGCGGAGGAAGAAGGGGGCTAGGGTTATGGTAGGAAAAATCCGAAAATTTCGGGCGGAGAGGCCTTTATATAGGTAGAGGGAGCTAGGAGTCTCCAAATTGAGCACGGTTTGCGGCCACGCGATCGTGATTGAACGGCCTAGATGATGGAGGAGGTTTAGGTGGGTTTTGGGCCACTTTGGAGAGGTGTTGGGCTGCAACACACACGAGGCCTTTTCGGTCCCTCGGTTAACCGTTGGAGTATCAAACGAAGTCCAAATGGCACGAAACTTGACAGGCGGTCTACCGGTAGTAAACCAAGGCCGCTTGGCAAGTCCCGGTCCAATCCGAAAACGTTTAATACCCGCACACGAAAAAGAGGTAGAAAGGGACACCGGAGGACATAGGAGCGCCGGAATGCAAAATAGACAACGGGGAAAATGCTCGGATGCATGAGGTGAATACGTATGCAAATGCAATGCACGTGATGACATGATATGAGATGCATGACAAAGACAAACGCACACGAAGACAAAAACCCGACAACGAGGAAATATCATAACTTAGTGGTGGAAATGGAAAGAGTTGGAATACAAATATGGTAGGTTACATACGGGGTGTTACAACACTCCACCACTACGAAAGGATCTCGTCCCGAGATCTAGGACTGGAAAAACTCCGGGTACTCAGAACGGAGGTGGTCCTCGCGTTCCCAGGTGGCTTCACGGTCGGAATGATGTGACCACTTGACTTTCAGGAATTTGATAGATTTGTTGCGAGTCTTGCGCTCAGTTTCTTCAAGAATAGCAACGGGGTGCTAATGATAACACAAGTCTTCCTGGAGATCAATCTCTTCAAACTTGATGGTGCGGTCAGGAGTCTTGAAACACTTGCGGAGTTGAGACACGTGAAACACGTCGTGCACGTTTGCAAAGTTGGAGGGAAGCTCAAGTTGATAGGCGAGATCGCCTCTTTTGCCAATGATCTTGAAATGACCCATGTATCTAGGGGCAAGCTTCCCTTTGATACCGAAGCAACGAGTACCTTTCATTGGAGAGACGCGGAGGTAGACATGATCTCCGATCTCGAAAGCCAAGTCACGATGTTTGCTATCATAGTAACTCTTCTGGCGCTATTGCGCGGCTTTGGGATTTTCACGAATGACTTTGCACATTTCTTCAGCCTATGTGATCAAGTCATTGCCAAGAAGTTGACGTTCACCAGTCTCTGACCAGTTAAGATGAGTACGGCACTTCCTGCCATAGAGAATTTCGAATGGGGCCTTGCCCGAACTCGCTTCGAAGCTTTTGTTGTAGGAGAACTCGTGATATGGAATACAATCTTCCCACTTCATACCGAAATAGATGACACATGCCCTGAGCATATCTTCAAGAATCTGATTAACTCGCTCGAGTTGGCCACTGGTTTGAGGATGAAAAGCTGTGCTGAAGCGAATGTTGGTGCCCATGGCCTTTTGAAAAGAATCCCAGAACTTAGAGGTGAAGATGCTCCCACGATCTGAAGATATCAACTGTGGAATGCCGTGCAGAGAGACAATCCGGGAGGAAAATAGCTCTGCCAACTGAGCTGCTGTGATAGATTCTTTGATAGGAAGAAAATGAGCCACTTTGGTGAGCTTGTCGATGACAACAAAGATAGCATCATTGCCACGCTTGGACTTTGGAAATCCAGTCACGAAGTCCATCTCAATATGGTCAAACTTCCATTCTGGAATGGCAAGAGGTTGGAGGAGACCAGCTGGTCGTTGGTGTTCTGCTTTCACTCTTCTGTAGACGTCACACTCATTCACGAACTGAGCAATCTCCCGCTTCATTCGAGTCCACCAATACAATTGCTTGAGGTCATGGTACATCTTTGTACTTCCAGGGTGAATAGAGAGGAGTGAATTGTGAGCCTCGTTCATAATGACTTTACGATGGCCACCTTTAGGCACAACAATGCGATCCTCGAAGAATAGAGTATCCTTGTCATCAAGACGATAGCACTTGTACTTGGGTTGACTCTTGGCAATCCCAATCTTCACCTTCTTCACCATAGCATCAAGAAGTTGAGCCTCGCGAATCTGATCTTCCAAGTAGGAGAGACTTGAAGGTTGGCAAGAAATCCTTGAGGAACAACTTGAAGATTGAGTTTGCGGAAAGCTTCACAAAGCTTTGGTTGGTAAGGCTTGATAATCAAACTGTTGCAGTAAGCCTTCCTGCTCAATGCGTCAGCAATTACATTGGCCTTGCCTGGAGTATATTCGATACTCGGATTATACTCTTGAATCATTTCGACCCAACGAGTTTGCCTGAGGTTGAGGTTTGGCTGGGTGAAGATGTACTTGAGACTCTTGTGATCAGTGAAGATGTCCACTTTCCTTCCCAATAAGAGATGTCTCCATGTTAAAAGAGCATGGACAACTGCCGCCAACTCGAGGTCGTGAGTGGGGTAGTTCTTTTCGTTGGGATTCAACTGGCAAGAGGTATAGGCCACAACTTTCTTCTCTTGCATCAACACTGCACCAAGACCTTGAAGGGAAGCATCACAGAAGACCTCGAACGGTTTGGATTCATCGGGAGGAGTCAGAAATGGAGCAGTGACTAACTTCTCTTTCAGGGTGTTGAAAGCGAAGTCACATTCAGGCGACCAGACATACTTCACATGCTTCTAGAGGAGGTTGGAAAGAGGCTTCGTGATCTTTGAGAAGTTCTCAACAAACCTTCGATAATAGCTTGCGAGACCAAGGAAGCTGCGGAGTTGCTTCACATTCTGAGGTGGTTCCCAATTCACAATTGCAGACACCTTCTCGGGATTAATAGCTATGCTCTTGGCGGAGATGATATGCCCAGGGTAGAGAACCTCATCAAGCCAAAACTCGCACTTTGAAAACTTCGCATAGAACTGATGTTCTCTGAGTTTATCCAGCACCAATCTCAAGTGCTTGGCATGATCCTCCTTGTTCCTAGAAAAGACCAAAATGTCATCGAGGTAGACCAAGACGAAGTCATTTGTGTAGGCGTTGAAGATGAAGTTCATCATGCGAGAGAATGTTGGAGGAGCGTTGACAAGGCCGAAAGACATGACAGTGTATTCATATGAACCATAGCTTGTTCTGAAAGCTATCTTGGGGATATCTTCTTCACGAATGCGAATATGATGATAGCCCATACGGAGATCAAGCTTGGAGAATACTTGGGCACCTTTGAGTTGTTCGAAAAGCTCATTGATGTTGGGAAGTGGGTACTTGTACTTTATGGTCTTCTGGTTCAATGGACGATAGTCGACACAAAGTCGGTCCGTTCCGTCCTTCTTCTTGACAAAAAGAACACCACAACCCCATGGAGAAGAACTTGGTCGGATGAGACCCATACGCTCTTGAATATCGAGTTGCTTCTTCATCTCCTTCAACTCTTCAGGTCCAGGCTTGTAAGGACGTTTGCAAACAGGTTCCGTGCCAGGCTCAAGATCGATGACGAATTCAACTGGCCGGTGCGGAGGCATTCCTGGAAGCTCTTCTGGAAAGACGTCTTGATATTCACAAATGACTGGAATCTGAGAGATGGCATCCAGCTCGCCCTTCTTGTTGAGAGAAAACAGTCGAATGGTATCATCACGAGCGGCAAAGACAATTACATCCTCAGACGAATGTGTCAATTGAATCTTCCTGGCAGCACAATCAAGTTGAGCCTTGTGCTTAGAAAGTCACCAAGGACATTAGGAGAAGACAAGAACTTATAGTCGCCCAATGTGATAGAAACATCCGGAATGAAAACCCGAGAAGTCATTTGTCGGGCCGGAGAGACAATAGCCAAAGGTCTCGGCAAAACTTGAGTAACCAAATCATGCTTAGATGCAAAAGGTCTCGAGATGAAACAATGGGATGCACCAGTGTCAAAAAGAACTTTTGTAGGAATATCGTTAACAGGAAGGTTACCCATAATCACATCTGACGAGTCCTCTGCCTGAGATGTGTTCACCATGTTGACCTTTGCAAACTTGGGGTTATGCTTAACCACTGCGGTACTAGCAGATCTCACAGGAGGAGGAGGAAGACGCCTCTGATTGAAACAATTGTTGGCATAGTGACCCTTCTGCTGACACTTGTTGCACGTGACCTTCGAGAGCGGACGGTGATATAACCTGTGAGTCACGGGGACTCAGCAATCTCACACCCTCGCGATCAAGACTATTTAAGCTTATAGGAAGGGTAAAAGTATGAGGTGGAGCTGCAGCAGGCGATTAGCATATATGTTGGCTAACATACGCAAAAGAGAGCGAGAAAAGAAGGCAAAGGCACGGTCGATGAACTATGATCAAGAAGTGATCCTAGAACAACCTACGATCAACCATAACACAAGACCGTGTTCTCTTCCCGGACTCCGCCAAAAAGAGACCATCACGGCCACACACTCAGTTGATTCATTTTAATTAGATTAAGTTTCAGGTTTTCTACAACCGGACATTAACAAATTCCCATCTTCCCATAACCGCGGGCATGGCTTTCGAAAGATCAAATCCCTGCAGGGGAGTCCCAACTTAGCCCATCACAAGCTCTCACGGTCAACGAAGGATATTCCTTCTCCCAAGACAATCCGATCAGACTCGGAATCCCGGTTACAAGACATCTTGACAATGGTAAAACAAATGCAGCAAAGCCGCCTGAATGTGCCGACAAATCTCGATAGGAGCTGCACATATCTCGTTCTCAGGGCAAAACTCGGATAAGCAATCCGTACAACTAAAACCAGCCCTTGAGTTTCCCCGAGGTGGCGCTGTAAGGGGCTCTAGTTTGGACCAACACTCAGAGGAGCACTGGCCCGGGGGGTTTAAATAAATATGGCCCTCGGGCTCCGGAAACCCAAGGGAAAAAGAGGCTAGGTGGCAAATGGTAAAACCAAAGTTGGGCATTGCTGGAGGAGTTTTATTCAAGGCGAACTGTCAAGGGGTTCCCATTATAACCCAACCGTGTAAGGAACGCAAATTCAAGGAACATAACACCGATATGACGGAAACTAGGGCGGCAAGAGTGGAACAAAACACCAGGCATAAGGCCGCGCCTTCCACCCTTTACCAAGTGTATAGATGCATTAAAGTAGACAAGATAATATAATGATATCCCAACAATAAACATGTTCCAACAAGGAACAAACTCCAATCTTCACCTGCAACTACCAACGCTATAAGAGGGGCTGAGCAAAGCGGTAACATAGCCAAACAACGGTTTGCTAGGACAATGTGGGTTAGAGGTTTGACATGGCAATATGGGAGGCATGCTAAGGAATTGGTAGGTATCGTAGCATAGGCGTAGCAAAAGAGCGACCATCTAGCATGCAAAGATAGAAGTGATTTCGAGGGTATGGTCATCTTGCCTGCAAAGTTCTCCGAGTTGACGTTAGCTTGATCCTCGTAAGCGTACTCAACTGGTTCCTCGATCGTGTACTCGTCTCCTGGCTCTACCCAAGCAAGAACAACAAGAAAATGGAGACACAATCAACCACGTGCAATGCACAAACAACATGATGCAAAACATGGCATGATATGTGGGATGCGAAATGCAATGCATATGCATGTTTCGGAAAGGAAAGATTGAACCTGCCCCAACTTGGAAAACCAAGAGTGCCACTGGAAAGGGGAGTTGATTTCAATCGAAATCGATATAAAGATCACCGGAATCGGATGCACGGTTTGGAAATGACAAGCAAAACAAATATGGCACCGATCTGCGATTAACAGCACGAGGCCATCTAAATGCATCAAGAACAACATGCTACAGCACTATAAGATAACAACAAAATTCATGGCAGGGATCCACTCAAGATGCTTGAAAAAAGATGAACACTGAGCTATGGCTAATTCACTCAATAGCAGGTTCAAACAAGCATGGCAAAAGTGCAAAAGATATCAGGTTACAGACTTAGTGAAAACAACATGTCAGGAATTTAACATCAGGAAGCAATGTTTAGAGCAAGATAACAACATGCTACAGGAACATATCATGGAAAAGCAAGGCATGGCATGAAGCTACTCAAATCATAAAACAAAAGTCCCTTACTGACCATAAGCCAAAAGGGATCAGAAAATACGATGGCAACTATGTGAATATAGAAATTATCGTTAACAGATTCAGACTTAGAAGAAAACTGGAACATGGCAAAACAGATATCAAGTAGGCATGTTTACGAGCCCGATGCACTCACCACAGGGCATTGCATGACAAACTAAGCATACATCCAGCAAGTAGACATGTCATGGAAGCTAAACATGGCAAGAACAACTTCATAGCATGCATGGATCAACTACAACAAGCTCGGCAAAAATGCTTAACATGTAAACATTCTGCCAGGAACATTTTATAGAAAAAGTAGAGCTCGATTGACTCAAGCTAGGGTGCTCCATAATTGCAAACAAAGACATGGACGGATAGAGAACAACAATATCTACAAAACATCCTTACTGACCATGCTCAAAAGAGGCATGGATCACTCTGTAGCAATAAGAATACATGGCATAAAAATATTGACAGGACAAAGACTTAGAATATTTCTAAATCCCTGAAATCAGCAACAATACGAGGGCTTATTTGCATGCTTGTACTAGTCACCACAGAGATCACAAAAATACATGGCATACACCCCTCTAAAGATGGCATGGCATCCTTCAAAACTCATTTAGGGATCAAGATCATAGGATGCACACAAGAATCATGGCAAAAATGACTAAAGTGCAATTGCTGATATGAATCTGAAACTAACAGAAACTAGCACTCTTCCAACAGCATTTAGGGCATCAAGATGAGCTCAAATGAACATGATGCAATGAGATGAAATGAAGTACTCGTCGAGACGAACAATTTGATATGCTACACGCCCAAAACGGAGCCACGGTTGCAGAGTTATGATGCGATGAACAATGCATAAATATTAGGGTTTGGGCAAAAAGTCAACTGATCCAGATCCGGATCGCACGCGGATCGAGGTTCGTCGCCGAAGTCGCCAGAGCTACACACGAGGTCGCCGTACTGGGGGTTCCGGTCGGCGAGGAAGAGGTCGGAGGGGCCGGCGAGGTGCGGTGGCGCGGCCGCGGCGAGGAGCGACGCCGCCGGCGAGCGCGGACAGCGGCTGTGGCCTGCGTCGGCGCGAGCGAAGCTGGGCGGCGATGGCGTCGCGGAGAGCGGCAGCGAAGCACCGGCGAGGAGGCGGACGGCGGCGCGCGCGCCCGTGCGGCGGCGGCGAAAGGATGGGCCGCGGGGGCCCGGATCACGCTCCGCAGGCCTCGGGCGGCGGCGGGATGGGCCGCGGGGGCCCGGATCAGGCTTCGCGGGCCTCGGGCGGCGGAAGGTCGGTGGGATGACATGGCGCACGCAGATTGGACGGGGGAAGCAGGCGGACACGTCCGGCGCCGGCGGACGTTGTCCGGCGCGTGGAGGAAGAAGGGGGCTAGGGTTGGGGTAGGAAAAATCTAAAAATTTCGGGGGGAGAGGCCTTTATATAGGTAGAGGGAGCTAGGAGGCTCCAAATTGAGCACGGTTTGTGGCCACGCAATCGTGATCGAACGGCCTAGATGATGGAGGAGGTTTAGGTGGGTTTGGGGCCACTTTGGAGAGGTGTTGGGCTGCAACACACACGAGGCCTTCTCGGTCCCTCGGTTAACCATTGGAGTATCAAACGAAGTCCAAATGGCATGAAACTTGACAGGCAGTCTGACGGTAGTAAACCAAGGCCGCTTGGCAAGTCTCGGTCCAATCCTAAAACGTTTAATACCCGCACACGAAAAAGAGGTAGAAAGGGACACCGGAGGACATAGGAGCGTCGGAATGCAAAACGGACAACGGGGAAAATGCTCGGATGCATGAGGCGAACACGTAAGCAAATGCAATGCACATGATGACATGATATGAGATGCATGACAAAGACAAAAGAAGACGAAGACAAAAACCCGACAACGTGGAAATATCATAACTTAGTGCTGGAAATGGCAAGAGTTGGAATACAAATATGGTAGGTTACATACGGGGTGTTACACCCTTGATCCATAGATTGATCTGGCTTTTCCTGCTCTATTGTCCAGGTCCTACCATAGGTCGTAGGTATATCCTAGAGCTGTTGTCTCTCTGCCTCTACGGCGAGGTGGTGCGGGTTGGTGTTTTGCATAGCTGGCCGCTTTATCTCGCCCACGTGGTGGCCCATATGGTTCATTAGCGCGGTCATGTCTTGACGGTATTGGCTCGAGGGCCTCGTCGTCAAATTTTGGTAGTAGCTGACGCTTCGGATAACTCTTTGTTGGGCGTTGGAGGCCATATTCTTCGGCATCTAGCACCTGGGTCCATTTGTCGTTGAGTGTATCCTGTTCGGCTTGGAGCTGTTGCTGCTTATTTTTTAGGCTTCTCGAAGTGGCGATTAGTTGGCGCTTAAAGCGCTCCTGCTCGAGGGGTTCCTCTGGCATGATGAAATCTTCGTTGCTGAGGCTGACATCATCCTCGGAGACCGGTAGATAGTTGCTATCTTCTAAACCTTCATTCTCGATCGGATCTTCGGGGTTAATTTGCCCCTCCTCCACATTATCCTGTTCGGATGCGGGCTCGACAGGGCCTTCAGGGTCTTCGGTGTTCTCTGTGAAGGAAATATGCCCTAGAGGCAATAATAAAGTTGTTATTTATATTTCCTTATATCATGATAAATTTTTATTATAAATGCTTGAATTGTATTAACCGGAAACTTAGTACATGTGCGAATACATAGACAAACAGAGTGTCACTAGTATGCCTCTACTTGACTAGCGCGTTAATCAAAGATGGTTAAGTTTACTAGCCATAGACATGAGTTGTCATTTGATCAACGGGATCACATCATTAGAGAATGATATGATTGACTTGACACATTCGTTAGCTTAGCACTATGATCTTTTAGTTTATTGCTATTGCTTTCTCCATAACTTATACATGTTCCTATGACTATGAGATTATGCAACTCCCGAATACCGAAGGAACACTTAGTGTGCTATCAAACGTCACAACGTAACTGGGTGATTATTAAGATGCTCTACTGGTGTCTTCGATGGTGTTTGTTGAGTTGGCATAGATCGAGATTAGGATTTGTCACTCTGATTGTCAGAGGGGTATCTCTGGGCCCTCTCGGTAATGCACATCACTATAAGCCTTGCAAACAATGTTACTAATGAGTTAGTTGCGGGATGTTGCATTACGGAACGAGTAAAGAGACTTGCCTGTAACAGATTGAACTAGGTATGATGATACTGACGATCGAATCTCGGGCAAGTAACATACCTATGACAAAGGGAACAACGCATGTTGTTATGCGGTTTAACCGATAAAGATCTTTGTAGAATATGTAGGAACCAATATGAGCATCCAGGTTCTGCTATTGGTTATTGACCGGAGATGAGTCTCGGTCATGTCTACATAGTTCTCGAACCCGTAGGGTCCGCACGCTTAACGTTCGATGACGATCGGTATTATGAGTTTATGTGTTTTGATGTACCGAAGGTAGTTCCGAGTTCCAGATGTGATCACGGACATGAAGAGGGGTCTCAAAATGGTCGAGACATGAAGATTGATATATTGGAAGGTTATGTTTGGACACCGGAATGGTTCCGGATGAGTTCGGGCATTTACCGGGGTACCGAGGGGTTACCGGAACCCCTCAGGGAATTAATGGGCCTTGATGGGCCATGAGGAAGAGAGGAGGAGGCGGCCAAGTGGTGCCCCCCAAAGCCCAATCCGAATTCGGGAGGCCCCCCCCCTTCCTTCCTCTCCCTCTTCCCTTCCTTCCCCCTCCTACTTGGACTAGGAAAGGGGGGAAACCTACTCCTAGTAGGAGTAGGAATCCCCCCTTGGGGCGCGCCATAGGGGCCGGTCCTCCCCCTCCTCCAGTCCTTTATATACGAGGGAAGGGGCCACCCCATAGACACACAAGTTGACAATTGTTTTAGTCGTGTGCGGTGCCCCCCTCCACAGAAACATACCTCGGTCATATAGTCATAGTGCTTAGGTGAAGCCCTGCGCTGGTAACTTCATCATCACCGTCAACACGCCATCGTGCTGACAAAACTCTCCCTCGGCCTCAACTCGGTCAAGAGTACGAGGGACGTCACCGAGCTAAACGTGTGCAGATCGCGGAGGTGTTGTGCGTTTGGTACTTGATCAGTTGGATCGCGAAGACGTTCGACTACATCAACAGCATCCCTCTCGTTCCTATGCATCCCTAGATAGATCAACAGCATCCCTCTCGTTCCTATGCTTCCACTTTCGGTCTACGAGACTACGTAGACACACTCTCCCCTCTCGTTCCTATGCATCCCTAGATAGATCTTGCGTGATCGTAGGAATTTTTTTGAATACTGTGTTCCCCAACAGTGGTATCAGAGCCAGGTCTATGTGTAGATGTTATATGCACGAGTAGAACACAAAGGAGTTGTGGGCGTGGGTATATACATATTGCTTGCCGTCACTAGTTGTTTCTTGATTCGGCGGTATTGTTGGATGAAGCGGCTTGGACCAACATTATATGACTGCGTTCATGAGACTGGTTCTACCGACGTGCTTTGCACACAGGTGGCTCGTGGGTGTCAATTTCTTCAACTTTAGTTGAATCGGATTCAATGAACATGGTTCTTTCTAAAGATCAAAAAGCAATCACTATACCGCGTGGTGGTTTTTGATGCGTAGGTAAGAACGGTTCTTGCTAAGCTCGTAGCAGCCACGTAAAAGTTGCAACAACAAAGTAGAGGACGTCTAACTTGTTTTTGCAGGGCATGTTGTGATGTGATATGGTCAAGACATGATTATATAAATTTTTGTATGAGATCATCATGTTTTGCAACATAGTTATTGGCAACTGGCAGGAGCCATATGTTTGTCGCTTTATTGTATGAAATGCAATCGCCATGTAATTGCTTTACTTTATCACTAAGCGGTAGCGATAGTCGTAGAAGCAATAGTTGGTGAGACGACAACGATGCTACGATGGAGATCAAGGTGCCAAGCCAGTGACAATGGTGATCATGACGGTGCTTTGGAAATGGAGATCAAAGGCACAAGATGATGATGGCCATATCATATCACTTATATTGATTTCATGTTATGTTTATCCTTTATGCATCTTATTTTGCTTAGTACGGCGGTAGCATTATAAGATGATCTCTCACTAAATTTCAAGGTATAAGTGCTCCCCCTGAGTATGCACCGTTGCTACAGTTCGTCGTGCCGAGACACCACGTGATGATCGAGTGTGATAAACTCTACGTTCATATACAACGGGTGCAAGCCAGTTTTGCACAAGAAGAATACTCGGGTTAAACTTGACGAGCCTAGCATATGTAGATATGGCCTTGGTACACTGAGACAGAAAGGTCGAGCGTGAATCATATAGTAGATATGATCAACATAGTGATGTTGACCATTGAAAACTACTCCATCTCACGTGATGATCGGACATGGCTTAGTTGATATGGATCACGTGATCACTTAGATGATTAGAGGGATGTCTATCTAAGTGGGAGTTCTTAAGTAATATGATTATTCAAACATTAATTTATCATGAATTTAGTACCTGATAGTATTTTGCATGTCTATGTTATTGTAGATAAATGGCCCGTGTTTTTATTCCATTGAATTTTAATGTGTTCCTAGAGAAAGCTAAGTTGAAAGATGATGGTAGCAACTACACGGACTAGGTCCGTAACTTGAGGATTATCCTCATTGCTGCACAGAAGAATTACGTCCTGGAAGCACCACTAGGTGCCAAACCCGTTGCAGGAGCAACTCTAGATGTTATGAACACCTGGCAGAGCAAAGCTGATGACTACTCGATAGTTCAGTGTGCCATGCTTTACGGCTAAGAACCGGGACTTCAACGATGTATTGATTGTCATGGAGCACATCAGATGTTCCAGAAGTTGAAGTTAATATTTCAAGCAAATACCGGGATTGAGAGATATGAAGTCTCCAATAAGTTCTACAGCTGAAAAATGGAGGAGAACAATTCTGTTAGTGAGCATATACTCAGAATGTCTGGGTACCACAATCACTTGACTCGGCTAGGAGTTAATCTTCCGGTTGCTAGTGTCGTTGATAGAGTTCATCAATTACTACCACCAAGCTACAAGAGCTTTGTGATGAACTATAATATGCAAGGGATGGATAAGACAATTCCCGAGCTCTTCGCAATGCTAAAGGTTGCGGAGGTAGAAATCAAGAAGGAGCATCAAGTGTTCATGGTCAACAAGACCACTAGTTTCAAGAAAAAGGGTGAAGGGAAGAAGGGGAGCTTCAAGAAGAACGGCAAGCAAGTTGCTGCTCAAGTGAAGAAGCCCAAGTCTGGACCTAAGCCTAAGACTGAGTGCTTCTACTACAAAGGGACTGGTCACTGGAAGCGGAACTACCCCAAGTATTTGGCGCATAAGAAGGATGGAAAAGTGAAAGGTATATTTGATATACATGTTATTCATGTGTACCTTACTAATGCTCGCAGTTGCGCCTGGGTATTTGATACTGGTTCTGTAGCTAATATTTGTGACTTGAAATAGGGGCTGCGGATTAAGCGAAGATTGGCTAAGGAGGAGGTGACGATGCGCGTGGGAAATGGTTCCAAAGTCGATGTGATCGTCGTCGGCACGCTACCTCTACATCGACCTTCGGGATTAGTTTTACACATGAATAATTGTTATTTGGTGCCAGCGTTAAGCATGAACATTATATCTAGATCTTGTTTGATGCGAGACGGTTATTCATTTAAATCAGAGAATAATGGTTGTTCTATTTATATGAGTAATATATTTTATGGTCATGCACCCTTGATGAGTGGTCTATTTTTACTAAATCTTGATAGTAGTGATACACATATTCATAGTATTAAAGACAAAAGATATAAGTTTAATAATGATAGTGCAACTTATTTGTGGCACTGCCGTTTAGGTCATATTGGTGTTAAGCGCATGAAGAAACTCCATGCTGATGGGCTTTTGGAATCACTTGGTGCTTGCGAACCATGTCTCATGGGAAAGATGACTAAAACTCCGTTCTCCGGAAAAATGGAACGAGCAACAGACTTATTGGAAATAATACATACTGATGTATGCGGTCCGATGAGTGTTGATGCTCATGGTAGGTACCGTTATTTTCTGACCTTCACATATGATTTGAGCAGATATGGGTATATCTACTTGATGAAACATAAATCTGAAACATTTGAAAAGTTCAAGGAATTTCAGAGTGAAGTGGAAAATCATCATAACAAGAAAATAAAGTTTCTACGATCTGATCGTGGAGGAGAATATTTGAGTTACGAGTTTGGTCTTCATTTGAAACAATGCAAAATAGTTTCGCAACTCACGCCACTTGGAACACCACCGCGTAATGGTGTGTCTGAACGTCGTAACCGCACTCTATATGGTGCGATCTATGATGTCTCTTACTGATTTACCGCTATCGTTTTGGGGTTATGCTTTAGAGACGGCTACATTCACGTTAAATAGGGCACCATCGAAATCCCTTGAGACGACACCATATGAACTGTGGTTTGGCAAGAAACCCAAGTTGTCGTCTCTTAAAGTTTGGGGTTGCGATGCTTATGTGAAAAAGCTTCAACCTGATAAGCTCGAACCCAAATTGGAGAAATGTGTCTTCATAGGATACCCAAAGGAGACTATTGGGTACACCTTCTATCACAGATCCGCCAGCAAGATATTCATTGCTATGAATGGATCCTTTCTAGAGAAGGAGTTTCTCTCGAAATAAGTGAGTGGGAGGAAAGTAGAACTTGATGAGGTAATTGTACCTGCTCCCTTATTGGAAAGTAGTTCATCACATAAATCAGTTCCAGTGATTCCTACACCAATTAGTGAGGAAGCTAATGATGATGATCATGAAACTTCTGATACAGTTATTACCGAACCTCGTAGGTCAACCAGAGTAAGATCCGCACCAGAGTGGTACGGTAATCCTGTTTTGGAAGTCATGTTGCTTGACCATGACGAACCTACGAACTATGAGGAAGCAATGATGAGCCCAGATTCCGCAAAATGTCTTGAGGACATGAAATCTAAGATGGGATCCATGTATGAGAACAAAGTGTGGACTTTGGTTGACTTGCCCAATGATCGGCAAGCCATAGAGAATAAATGGATCTTCAAGAAGATGACTGACGCTGACGGTAAAGTTATTGTCTATAAAGCTTGACTTGTTGCAAAAGGTTTTCGACAAGTTCAAGGAGTTGAGTACGATGGGACCTTCTCACCCGTAGCGATGCTTGAGTCCATCCGAATCATGTTAGCAATTGCCGCATTTTATGATTATGAAATTTGGCAAATGGATGTCAAAACTGCATTCCTTAATGGATATCTTAAAGAAGAGTTTTATATGATGCAACCAGAAGGTTTTGTCGATCCAAAAGGTGCTACGAAAGTGTGCAAGCTCCAGCGATCCATTTATGGACTGGTGCAAGCCTCTCGGAGTTGTAATATACGCTTTGATAGTGTGATCAATGCATATGGTTTTATACAAACTTTTGGAGAAGCATGTATTTACAAGAAAGTGAGTAGGAGCTTTGTAGCATTGCTGATATTATATGTGGATAACATATTGTTGATTGGAAATGATACTAAATTTCTGAACAGCATAAAAGGATACTTGAATAAGATTTTTTCAATGAAAGACCTCGATAAAGCTGCTTATATATATTGGGCATCAAGATCTATAGAGATAGATCAAGACGTTTAATTGGACATTCACAAAGCACATACCTTGATAAAGTTTTGAAGAAGTTCAAAATGGATCAAGCAAAGAAAGGGTTCTTGCCTGTATTACAAGGTGTGAAGTTGAGTCGGACTCAATACCCAACCACCACAGAAGATATAGAGAAAATGAAAGTCATTCCCTATGCTTCAGCCATAGGTTCTATCATGTATGCAATGTTGTGTACCAGACCTGATGTGTGCCTTGCTATTAGTTTAGCAGGGAGGTACCAAAGTAATCCAGGAGTGGATCACTGGACAGCGGTCAAGAATATCCTGAAATACCTGAAAAGGACTAAGGATATGTGATACGTCTCCAACGTATCTATAATTTTTGATTGCTCCATGCTATATTATTTACAGTTTTGAATGTTTATGGGCTTTATTATACACTTTTATATCATTTTTGGGACTAACCTATTAACCCAGAGCCCAGTGTCAGTTTCTGTTTTTACCTTGTTTTAGGGTTTCGAAGAAAAGGAAAACCAAACGGAGTCCAATTGACCTGAAACTTCACGGAACTCATTTTTGGAAGGAAAGAAGCCCAGAAGACTTGGAGTGCACGTCGGGGGATCTGCGAGGAGGTCACGAGGCAGGGGGCGCGCCCACCCCCTGGGCACACCCTCCACCCTCGTGAGCCCCTCGTGGCCCCCCTGACATACTTCTTCCGCCTATATATCTCCATATACCCTAAAAACATCCGTGGGCACAATAGATCGGGAGTTCCGCCGCCAGAAGCCTCCGTAGCCACCGAAAGCCAATCTAGACCCGTTCCGGCACCCTGCCGGAGGGGGCAATCCCTCTCCGATGTCCATCTTCATCATCCCGGTGCTCTCCATGACGAGGAGGGAGTAGTTCTCCCTCGGGGCTGAGGGTATGTACCAGTAGCTATGTGTTTGATCTCTCTCTGTCTCTCGTGTTCTTGAGATGATACGATCTTGATGTATCGCGAGCTTTGCTATTATATTTGGATCATATGATGTTTCTTCCCCCTCTACTCTGTTGTAATGAATTGAGTTTCCCCTTTGGAGTTATCTTATCGGATTGAGTCTTTAAAGATTTGAGAACACTTGATGTATGTCTTGCCGTGGATATCTGTGGTGACAATGGGATATCATGTGATTCACTTGATGTATGTTTTGGTGATCAACTTGCGGGTTCCGCCCATGAACCTATGCATAGGGGTTGGCACACGTTTTCGTCGTGATTCTCCGGTAGAACTTTGGGGCACTCTTTGAGGTCCTTTGTGTTGGTTGAATAGATTAATCTAAGATTGTGTGATGCATATCGTATAATCATACCCACGGATACTTGAGGTGACATTGGAGTATCTAGGTGACATTAGGGTTTTGGTTGATTTGTGTCTTAAGGTGTTATTCTAGTACGAACTCTAGGGCTGTTTGTGACACTTATAGGAATAGCCCAACGGATTGATTGGAAAGAATAACTTTGAGGTGGTTTCGTACCCTACCATAATCTCTTCGTTCGTTCTCCGCTATTAGTGACTTTGGAGTGACTCTTTGTTACATGTTGAGGGATAGTTATGTGATCCAATTATGGTATTATTGTTGAGGGAACTTACACTAGCGAAAGTATGAACCCTAGGCCTTATTTCCAAGCATTGCAATATCATTTACGCTCACTTTTACCATTCGTTTCCTTGCTGTTTTCATAATTTCAGATTACAAATACCTTTATCTACTATCCATATTGCACTTTTTTTACCATCTCTTCACCGAACTAGTGCACCTATACAATTTACCATTGTATTGGGTGTGTTGGTGACACAAGAGACTCTTTGTTATTTGGTTGCAGGGTCGCTTGAGAGAGACCATCTTCATCCTACGCCTCCTACGGATTGATAAACCTTAGGTCATCCACTTGAGGGAAATTTGCTACTGTCCTACAAACCTCTGCACTTGGAGGCCCAACAACATCTACAAGAAGAAGGTTGTGTAGTAGACATCTGTGGTGACAATGGGATATCATGTGATTCACTTGATGTATGTTTTGGTGATCAACTTGCGTGTTCCGCCCATGAACCTATGCATAGGGGTTGGCACACGTTTTCGTCGTGATTCTTCGGTAGAACTTTGGGGCACTCTTTGAGTTCCTTTGTGTTGGTTGAATAGATGAATATGAGATTGTGTGATGCATATCGTATAATCATACCCACGGATACTTGAGGTGACATTGGAGTATCTAGGTGACATTAGGGTTTTGGTTGATTTGTGTCTTAAGGTGTTATTCTAGTACGAACTCTAGGGCTGTTTGTGACACTTATAGGAATAGCCCAACGGATTGATTGGAAAGAATAACTTTGAGGTGGTTTCGTACCCTACCATAATCTCTTTGTTCGTTCTCCGCTATTAGTGACTTTGGAGTGACTCTTTGTTGCATGTTGAGGGATAGTTATGTGATCCAATTATGATATTATTGTTGAGGGAACTTACACTAGCGAAAGTATGAACCCTAGGCCTTATTTCCAAGCATTGCAATACCGTTTACGCTCACTTTTACCATTCGTTACCTTGCTGTTTTTATAATTTCAGATTACAAATACCTTTATCTACTATCCATATTGCACTTGTATCACCATCTCTTCACCGAACTAGTGCACCTATACAATTTACCATTGTATTGGGTGTGTTGGGGACACAAGAGACTCTTTGTTATTTGGTTGTAGGGTTGCTTGAGAGAGACCATCTTCATCCTACGCCTCCTACGGATTGATAAACCTTAGGTCATCCACTTGAGGGAAATTTGCTACTGTCCTACAAACCTCTGCATTTGGAGGCCCAACAACGTCTACAAGAAGAAGGTTGTGTAGTAGACATCAATATGTTTCTCGTTTATGGAGGTGACAAAGAGCTCGTCATAAACGGTTACGTCAATTCAAGCTTTGACACTGATCCGGATGACTTTAAGTCAGAAACCGGATACGTATTTTTATTGAATGGTGGAGCTATCAGTTGGTGCAGTTCTAAGCAAAGCTTCATGGCGGGATCTACATGTGAAGAGGAATACATAGCTGCTTCGGAAGCAGCAAATGAAGGATTCTGGATGAAGGAGTTCATATCCGATCTAGGTGTCATACCTAGTGCATCAGGTCCAATGAAAATCTTTTGTGATAATACTGGTGCAATTGCCCTGGCAAAGGAATCCAGATTTCACAACAGAACCAAGCACATCAAGAGATGCTTCAATTCCATCTGCGATCAAGTCAAGGAGGGAGACATAGAGATTTGCAAAATACATACGGATCTGAATGTTGCAGACCCATTACTAAGCCTCTCTCATGAGCAAAACATGATCAACACCAAGACTCCATGGGTGTTAGAATCATTACTATGTAATTTAGATTATTGACTCTAGTGCAAGTGGGAGACTGAAGGAAATATGACCTAGAGGTAATAATAAACTTGTTATTTATATTTCCTTATATCGTGATAAATGTTTATTATTCATGCTAGAATTGTATTAACCAGAAACTTAGTACATGTGTGAATACATAGACAAACAGAGTGTCACAAGTATGCCTCTACTTGACTAGCTCATTAACCAAAGATGGTTAAGTTTCCTAGCCATAGACATGAGTTGTCATTTGATCAACGGGATCACATCATTAGAGAATGATATGATTGACTTGACCCATCCGTTAGCTTAGCACTATGATCATTTAGTTTATTGCTATTACTTTCTCCATAACTTATACATGTTCCTATGACTATGAGATTATACAACTCC
The DNA here is from genome assembly GCF_003073215.2 of Triticum urartu. NCBI lineage: Eukaryota > Viridiplantae > Streptophyta > Magnoliopsida > Poales > Poaceae > Triticum > Triticum urartu. The sequence continues at coordinate 607,974,488 of NC_053023.1, forward strand.
CGGATGCTGGAGGAACACTTAGTGTGCTATCAAACGTCACAACGTAACTGGGTGATTATTAAGATGCTCTACAAGTGTCTCCGATGGTGTTTGTTGATTTGGCATAGATCGAGATTAGGATTTGTCACTCCGATTGTTGGAGAGGTATCTTTGGGCCCTCTCGGTAATGCACATCACTGTAATCCTTGCAAGCAATGTGACTAATGAGTTAGTTGCGGGATGTTGCATTATGGAACAAGTAAAGAGACTTGCCGGTAACATGATTGAACTAGGTATGATGATAACGATGATCGAATCTAGGGCAAGAAACATACCGATGACAAAGGGAACAACATATGTTGTTATGCGGTTTGACTGATAAAGATCTTCATAGAATATGTAGGAACCAATATGAGCATCCAAGTTCCACTACTGGTTATTGACCGGAGATGAGTCTCAGCCATGTCTACATAGTTCTCAAACCCATAGGTTCCGCATGCTTAACGTTTGATGATGATCGGTATTATGAGTTTATGTGTTTTGATGTACCGAAGGTAATTCGGAGTTCCGGATGTGAGCACGGACATGACAAGGAGTCTCAAAATGGTCGAGACATGAAGATTGATATATTGGAAGGTTATGTTTGGACACCAGAATGGTTTCAGATGAGTTCTGTTGAGGGGGTCCTGGATTAGGGGGTCTCCGGACAGCCGGACTATCTCCATTGGCCAGACTGTTAGACTATGAAGATACAAGATTGAAGACTTCGTCTCATGTCCGGATGGGACTCTACTTGGCATGGAAGGCAAGCTAGGCAATACGGATATGGATATCTCCTCCTTTGTAACCGACCTTGTGTAACCCTAACCCTCTCCGGTGTCTATATAAACCGAAGGGTTTTAGTCCGTAGGACAACAACCATAACATACAATCATACCATAGGCTAGCTTCTAGGGTTTAGCCTCTATGATCTCGTGGTAGATCTACTCTTGTACTACCCATAACATCAATATCAATCAAGCAGGACGTAGGGTTTTACCTCCATCAAGAGGGCCCGAACCTGGGTAAAACATCGTGTCCCCTGCCTCCTGTTACCATCCGGCCTAGACGCACAATTCGGGACCCCCTACCCGAGATCCGCCGGTTTTGACACCGACATTGGTGCTTTCATTGAGAGTTCCTCTGTGTCGTCGCCGTTAGGCTTGATGGCTCCTACTATCATCGATAGCGATGCGGTCCAGGGTGAGACTTTTCTCCCCGGACAGATCTTCGTATTCGGCGGCTTTGCACTGCAGGCTAATTCTCTTGGCCATCTGGAGCAGATTGAAAGCTACACCCCTGGCCATCAGATCAGATTTGAAAGTTTGAACTACACGGCCGACATCCGCGGAGACTTGATCTTCGACGGATTCGAGCCACAGCCGGGCACGCCGCACTGTCACGATGGGTATGACCTAGCTCTGCCGCCGAACAGTACCCCAGAGGTCGCGCCCGCATCAGCTCCGACCCTTAGCTCGGAGCCAACTGCGCCAATCGAGGACGGGTGGTTAGACACCACCTCATGGGCTGCAGTCTCAACGACGATCGAGCCGAACACCAGCCTAATCCTCTGCGCAGCCCATGACCCCAAGGTGCCGGACTCTTTTTCTGACTCCGAACCGCCCGCGCCCCAGCCAATCGAATCCGATTGGGCGCCGATCATGGAATTCACCGATGCGGATATCTTTCAGCACTCGCCCTTCGGCGAGATTCTGAATTTACTAAGGTCTCTCTCTTTGTCAGGAGAGCCCTGGCCGGATCATGGCCAACAGGATTGGGATGCGGACGACGGAGAAATTCGACGCCCATCCACCACCCACTTAATAGCCACTGTCGATGACTCAACCGACATGCTCGACTTCGACTCCGAATACATCGACGGTATGGACGACGATGCGGGAGGCGAAGAGGAACCACCGCCCACAGGGCGCTGGACGTCCACCTCATCATATAACGTATACATGGTGGACACACCAAAAGAAGATGACGACAAGGAACAGAAGGACGCTTGTTCCCTCGAGAAGCAGTCAAAGCGGCGGCGCAAGCGCCGCCCCAAATCCCGCCTCGGCAGAAATAACGATCATACAGACCCAGCGTTGGAGCAGGGCGAACCACCACCGGACCACGGCAATACGAAGAATCAAACCAGACAAACCAATTCTGTCAAATATGATAGTCCGGACGACATAACACCGGACAAGCACCCGGAGCAGCAGAATGCCCGCCAAAGGCTTGTTGCCACCGCGAGGAGTCTAAAAAAGTAGAAGCAAAGGCTCAAGGCTGCGCAGGACACACTCCAAATCAGATGGAGTAAAGTACTCAACACAGCAGCGAAGTACTGCGGCAATCGCCCCACCAAGAGCTACCCAAAGCAGAAGTTGCTACCTGAATTCGATGAGGAGGCCTCAGACCCCCCACAACCAAAAATTAAAACAGCCATCTAGCCGGATAGACGACCTCACGGCCAACATAAAGCGGCAAGCAATGCCGCACATAAGCCAATACGCGGTCTACGCGAGGGCTCGCATCAAAAGGAGGGCGAAACCAGATCCATCTATGGACCACGCAAGCATGCTCTACCATACGATGCAACACAACAAACATCCGAACAACGCGGTACACCCAAATATCGGGGTGCCGCACACCCCCTATGTTTCACCGATGAGGTGCTCTACCATGAATTTCCAGAATGATTCAAACCCGTAAACATAGAGGCATATGATGGAACAACAGACCCTGGGGTCTGGATTGAGGACTATATCCTCCATATCCACATGGCTCGGGGAGATGATCTCCACGCCATTAAGTATTTACCCCTCAAACTCAAAGGGCCAGCTCGGCACTAGCTTAAGAAGCCCCCCCCCCCCGAAAGCTCCATTGGAAGTTGGGAAGAGCTCGAAGACGCCTTTCGGGCAAATTTTCAAGGGACTTATGTCCGACCTCCGAAAGCGGATGATTTGAGTCATATAACTCAACAGCCCGGAGAGTCAGCCCGAAAGCTTTGGAACAGGTTTCTTACTAACAAGAACCAAATTGTCGACTGTCCGGACGCCGAAGCCTTGGCAGCGTTTAAGCATAGCGTCCGTGACGAATGGCTTGCCAGACACCTCAGCCAAGAAAAGCCGAGAACAATGGCAGCATTAACAAGCCTCATGACCCGCTTTTGCGTGGGCGAGGATAGCTGGCTAGCCAGATGCAGCACCAGTGACCCCAGTACATCCGAAGTTAGAGATGGAAATAGGAAATCACGGTGCAACAGCAATAAAAAACGCCGGAATAAAGAAGACAGCACGAAGAGCACAGCAGTAAACGCCGGATTCAAAAGCTCTCGGCCAGGTCAGCAAAAGCCGCCCTCTAAAGGAGCCAGAGACGAACTGTCCAGCCTAAACAAAATTCTGGACCAAATATGTCAGATCCATAGCACCCCTGGTAAACCCGCTAATCATACCCACAGAGAATGTTGGGTCTTCAAGCAGTCCGACAAGCTCAACGCCGTACACAAGGGGGGGGATACACCAAGCAAAGACAAGGATGAGCCTCTCAAGCAAGACACTGGGGAATAAAAGAAATTTCCACCATAAGTCAAAACAGTAAACGTGTTACACATGATCAAGGGAAGAAACAAAACGGCACTCCCAGAAAAATATGCCCAAGGGCCTATCACCACGGAGTCCTGCCACTGGTCGTCTCAACCGATCACTTTTGACCATCGTGATTACTCAGCAACTATCCGGCATGCGGGATGGGCTGCCCTGGTATTAGACCCAATAATTGACGGATGCCACCTCACACAATTCCTGATGGACGGTGGCAGCAGTCTAAACCTGATATACCAGGATACAATCCGCGAAATGGGGATAGACCCAACAAAAATTTGCCATAGCAATACTACCTTTAAAGGAGTAATGCCAGGCCCAGGGGCTCATTGCACGGGCTCCCTGCTACTAAAGGTTATATTCGGCTTCCTCGATAACTTCCGTAGCAAACATTTAACCTTCCATATCGCTCCATTCCAAAGTGGATATCAAGCACTACTCGGACGCGAAGCTTTCGCTCGCTTTAATGCAATACCGCACTACGCTTCCCTCACACTCAAGATGCCCGGCCCACGTGGCATCATTACAGTGAACGGAAGTATTAAGCGATCTTTGCGCGCCGAAGAGAGTACGGTTGCCTTGGCAGCCGCACACTAAAAACGGCCTCACCAACTAAAGCATTTAATAGGTCGTCAAGACCTCGGACACGGTTAGACGAGTCTGGCGCAGCTATATGTAATTCATACCGGATCAATGGTCACACCCCTATTAAAATACAAGGGGCTCAACGCGCGTAGACAAGTGGCAATTTTTACTCATCTTGAATTATACATGGTTTCTTTAAAAACTATCTTTTTGCACGACAACTTTTTCACCTAAGTTCCTCTCTTTTACAGATGATCATCATACTACACCCGTCCAGGATACGGCACAATGGAGACACGGGCGCAGACGTGAAGCAGGGACCCGCTCCAAGGATTCTTTTTAGATTAAGACCCTGCGTAAACCTTTTTTAATGTCTCTTGTTGATACACATCCACCGAATTCTCAGCACAGTTGAGAAGGATGCTGACGTCTTGGCATGTGGCCACGTCAGAATAATGCAAGTACCTGGACACAAGGGGCTTCTTACAAAGGGCACTATTTAGGCCCGGTTTATACCATAAAGACCGAATACCTTAGGGAGTGTTCGGCGTCGCGAGTTTGGCCTTATATGCATCAGCTCCGAATCATTGTCTTTGGTCAAATGTTGGGTTTTCCCGGCTCCTGTGTTTTGGTGCCTTACGTTCCGCTTTATCGGCTAAGGTAGCACTAGGAGAACTACTGCGATTGTGCCTTGGTTCATCTGGATGAGCACCTCAGTAGAGAAAGCCGAAAACTGACTGTCATGATATAGCGTGAGACTGGTCAAGCACTCGATGACCTATCGGAATGTTAGAATTCCTCCGCCTTAACGAAGGGCCGTTTTCCGGCCAGGCATGTACGCACCCTGCGATCGGGAGAGTGCGGAGCCTCCTATGGCTAAGTGAAAGTGTTAAAGCATTATAGTCTGGTTGCCTTGTTCGCCACGCTATCACCTCCTTAATAGGACCAAGACATTGGGTTAAGTGTGAACACGCGTTTTTCACGAGCACCTCCGCATTATATGCATGGGGGTTGAAGCCGACGGCTACAATCTTTCAGGTTATACACATGTTGTCGGGTGGTAGGTGCGACATATGCCAACGGGTGGCTTATCATTGTGGGAGCCAGTAAAACATCGCCGGTGCCTGGAAACGGGATGAGGCGAAGACATGCACGCCAGCGAATCTTACCCAGCTTCGGGGCTCTCTGTGGAGATAACACCCCTAGTGCTGCTCTGCGGGGTCTCCGCATGATCACTAGATGAACAAGTAGCTACACGATGCTCCTTGAGCTGTTTGGCGAGAGGAGGAAGAAGGGCTCTGCTTGCTCTCTTCTCCTCCCTACGTGGTGTCTAAAACTAGCAGCGATCCCCCCTTTGCATGGGTTTCCCGGGGGGTTTATATAGGCCTACCCCCGGGGGTACAATGGTAATCCGGCTGGGCGTGGGGCCCAGCCGTCTGTGTCTTCGCTCTCCGGCTTCTGCGCCGGCTGGTGGGTCCCGCCGGCTACCGGCTCCTTGGTCAACAGGCAGGCCCCACTGTCCAGGGCCTTGTTGGTGGCTGGTTACTGTTGCTCAATCTTGGTGACGAGGGCTTCCCCGAGGTAAGCGTGGCTACAGTGCTGCCGTCCGGCGAGTGACCACTGTAGCCTCACCGCGTCTTGTCTCCTTAATGGGGCGTCTCCTTCGAGGGAGTGGCAAGCCGGCTGGAGAGAGCCGGCTCCGTCTTGGGCCGACTGGGGGAGGCCAGGACGCCTTCGGGTGTCTCTCTCCCCGAAGGGGCCCACCGCCCGTGGGCCGTACTGGTAGCCCGTCGTGGATGACATCAGGGTCAACGTGGAAACAGTGCTGCGCCGGACGGGTCATGGCCACCCGTACGGCGCACTGTGCCAGGCGCGCTCCGGGATTCGGGGGTGGCAGGCTTCACTGTAGCCACGCCCCGTCACATCGCCGTTATGTGGATGCAGACTTCGAGGGTACGATCTTGACCGCTTTATGGGAGCCGGCTCCTTGGAGTCGGCCTTCCCGCGGCTTTCTTCATGAGGGCTGAAGTCGGGATGCCTTCCAATAGCCAGCCTGGGAGACAGCCGGCCAGGGGAAGGCGGCCCCATGTCCTGGATTCTTGAGAGCCGGATCGGCTTGTAATTTTTTCAGAAAGGCCAGGGGGAGCCGGCTAGGCTACCCATGGTCACTTACTCCGACAGTAGTCCCCGAAGCTGAGCAAGCTTCGAGGCTGATAAAGGGACGAGAAGCTTGGTCAGCTTCCTATCCTGAGGGGCCGACTTTGCCTGTGCGCGCCGTCTTCGGAAAAGCTCCGTTTCTCGTAGGCGGGAACGCGGGCCACGTGGCGAGGAAATCCTGCCAACGCACGCGCGCGACGGGACACCGCCGCAGGCCCAGGCCCACCACTCGCAGGCCTCGGTCCGAGCGTGGATCTTCCGCGGCCCACATGGACTGCTCGCCTTCCCGCGGCGGTTTTATTCTGCCATCAAGGCACAATAATCGCGGGACGTGGTGGAGTGGGCGCAGTTGATCCCCACGTTCCCCCATGCCGCGCCTCCTCGGCTCCGCCGCGCGGTCTATTAGTAGGAGGAGGAGGGGGAGCGATAGAGGCTCGCGCGCTCTCCCTCACTCCATCCCTTCTCGCCCTCCTTCTTCATCTCTTCCCCGCAGCAGCTCTTTGTCGCGCCGTTCCGCCGTCGCTTTGTTCCGCCGCCGCATCGTCTTGCTTCTCGCCGCGCTGCCCCATGGCGTTGTCAAGCTCGTGGGATGGCTCCAACATCCATGAGGACCACGTCGAGTTCCTCCGCCAGACGCGACGCCTGCCCGGCAAGAACTTCGTTCGGGTTCGTCTAGCGCCGGAGAAGGAGATTTCGCCGGCACCGGAGGAGGGCGAGCGGGTGATCTTCCGCTCGCACTGCCTGCGCGGCTTCGGCCTTCCGGCGAGTGGGTTCCTCCGAGCCTTCCTCGAATTCTACAACCTCCAGCCGCATCACCTCACGCCCAATGCGGTGATGCTGTTGTCGGCCTTCGTCACGCTGTGCGAAGGCTTCCTTGGGGTCCTCCCCACGCTCGAGCTCTGGGCGGAATTATTCCAGAGCAAACTCGGCACCGTCGTCGCGGGCGTGCCCGCCCCCTGCGGAGCCTTCATTGCCATGAGGCGGGCGAGCGAGAACAATCCGTTCCTGTCCATTCCGTTGATCCAGTCGGTGAAGCTTTGGCAGAAGTCTTATTTCTACATGAAGAACGTCGCCCAGCAAGGCGACTACGTCAACCTGCCGGATTACGTAGCCGGCCCGCCGGCTGGGAGGCAGCCTTCGTGGAGCTACCGGGCCAGGTCGTTGTCTCAGGCCGGGAACGCAGCCGTCTCCCGGCTTTGGGTGATGATCCAGTCGGAGGGCCTGACCGGAGCCGACTTGGTGGCCGCCTTCGTGGAGCGCCGAGTTCTTCCCCTCCAAAGCCGGCCTCACATGGTTTGTCAGATGAGCGGCCGCTTCGACCCAAGCCGGCTGAGCACCAGGGAGATGCCTCATGCGAAGGTCTCCTACATGGTGAACTATATCTCCAACTGCAAGCTCGCCGAGGATTGGCGGTACGGCAAGGGGCCGTACTCTCGCGCCAACCCTCCGCCCGTCGTATGTTTTTTTTTGGTAGCCGGCCTCATGATAGCCGTCCTCTGATCAGTCGGTTTGCCCCTAGCAGAACCCTCTCCTTCCGCCAACGACCGGGGCCGCAGGGGTAGAGCGCCAGCTCATCCCTGACCGCGCGGTGGACGACGCCGACGACCCGGACTTGGGAGCGGCCGCCATGGAAGACGCCATCGTGGGGGAAGGCGACGAGGTCGGAGGCGCGGGGCTCACGGCCGGCCTCGAGGACTGGCCGGATGATGCCGAGGTCGAAGTCACCCCGCGCCACCAGCCGGCGCCAAATCATCAGGGCGCGAGCTCGTCCGCCGCGTCGGCTGCTGGCGGCAGCGCCCAGAAGCGTCGGGCCGTGTCAATCCTCTTCGGCAGCCGGCCGAAGAAGTCCAAGGCTTCCACAGCGGCGACCAAGTGAGATGAGGCAGCCGCGAAGGCGGCCCGCTTCCGCAAGGCGGTGAAGCAGCCGCAGGCGATCTCAACGTAAGTCGTCGAATGCTTGGATACATATTTTTTGTTGTTCTTCTTTTCAATTGAAAACTCTTCTAAACCTTTCTTTGCTCGCCGGACAGGGCGCCGCTTTCCCTTGAGAGGGGTCTGGGCGGCTCCGTGGTTGGGCCGACTGGAGGGTCTTCAGGCTCCCGCCGCGTGGATCCCCGCGCCGACCTCAGGGAGGCCATGGAGCGGAACGCACGAGAGGCGCGGGAGGAGCGGGAGGCGGCGGAGCGAAGGGCCGCCCAGGCGATGAAGGAGCAGGCCGATGCAGCAGCCAAGGCCCGGGCGGAGGCGGCAGCTGCGGAGACGGAGGCGGAGGCTTCGCACAACCAGCCTCCGCTGCTAGCCATTCCCCTCCGCGCCGTGGCCCCCAACATTCCTATGCCTCCGCTGGAGGAGGTCGACCAAGAACCGCCGGTGATGGAGCGGAGGGAGGACTCCGTGATCTTCATGGAGAGGGCGCCGCCGGCAGCGCCAATCGGAGCGGGCCAAGGCGGCCAGTCGGCTGTGGCACCAGAGCAGCCGGCTGGGGGTGAGCCGGAAGCAGGAGCCGGCCTCGAGGTGCAGCTGGCAATGCGCCAGCGCGCAGGGGGAGGCACCGCTGTGCCGGAGCCGCACCGAGCTACGGGTGCCAGCCAGACGGCGGAGGCCTTGGAGGCGGCCAGCACCGGCACGTCCGAGTGGACTCCTAGCGGTGGGACGGGCGAGCTGAATGTGGCGGCCCAAGAGGTTGGGAACCGGCTTCAGGCCCAAGCCGCCTCGCTGCAGCAATACACCCAGGAGTTCCTTGCGACGCGGGCCGTCATCCGGGTGAGTCTTCTATCTTTGGTTGCTTTGTTCTCTTGATTTCTTCCGTGGGTGTAGTCCCCGAGATTCAGGCCGACTGCTGAGTAGTCGGGTCGGATCTTCCTTGACGACTACCTTATTCTCGCCTCCTGTCTAATTTTCCAGGAGTATCATGCAAACAAAATAGAGAAAGGAGGCAAATAGAGAGAGAGGGCGAATAAAACGGCAAGGGTGAAGTGGGGGAGAGGAAAACAAGAGGCAAATGGCAAATAATGTAATGCGGGAGATAAGGGTATGTGATGGGTACTTGGTATGTTGACTTTTGCGTAGACATCCCCATCAACAGAGCCAGAAATCCTTCTTGCTACCTCTTGAGCACTGCGTTGGTTTTCCCCGAAGAGGAAGGGATGATGCAGCAAAGTAGCGTAAGTATTTCCCTCAGTTTTGAGAACCAAGGTATCAGTCCAGTAGGAGGCTACGCGCCAGTCCCTCGCACCTACACAAAACAAATAAATCCTCGCAACCAACGCGATAAGGGGTTGGCAATCCCTACACGGCCACTTACGAGAGTGAGATCTGATAGATATGATAAGATAATATTTTTTGGTATTTTTGTGATAAAGATGCAAAGTAAATTAAAAGAAAAGTAAAAAAGCAAAGGAAATAACTAAGTAGTAGGAGATTAATATGATGAAGATAGACCCGGGGGCCATAGGTTTCACTAGTGGCTTCTCTCGAGAGCATAAGTATTCTACGGTGGGTGAACAAATTACTGTTGAGCAATTTACATAATTGAGCATAGTTATGAGAATATATAGGCATGATCATGTATATAGGCATCATGTCCGAGACAAGTAGACCGACTCCTGCCTGCATCTACTACTATTACTCCACTCATCGACCGCTATCCAGCATCCATCTAGAGTATTAAGTTAAAAACAGAGTAACGCCTTAAGCAAGATGACATGATGTAGAGGGATAAACTCATGCAATATGATGAAAACCCCATCTTGTTATCCTCCATGGCAATAATACAATACGTGCCTTGCTGCCCCTACTGTCATTGGGAAAGGACACCGCAAGATTGAACCCAAAGCTAAGCACTTCTCCCATTGCAAGAAAGATCAATCTAGTAGGCCAAACCAAACTGGTAATTCAAAGAGACTTGCAAAGATAACCAATCATACATAAAAGAATTTAGAGAAGATTCAAATATTGTTCATAGATAGACTTGATCATAAACCCACAATTCATCGATCTCAACAAACACACCGCAAAAAGAAGATTACATCGAATAGTTCTCCACAAGAGAGGGGGAGAACATTGTATTGAGATCCAAAAAGAGAGAAAAAGCCATCTAGCTAATAACTATGGACCCGTAGGTCTAAGGTGAACTACTCACACTTCATCGGAGGGGCTATGGTGTTGATGTAGAAGCCCTCCGTGATCGATGCCCCCTCCGGCGGAGCTCTGCAACAGGACCCAAGATGGGATCACGTGGATACAGAAAGTTGCGATGGTGGAATTAGGGTTTTGGCTCCGTATCTGATCGTTTGGGGGTACGTAGGTATATATAGGAGGAAGGAGTACGTCGGTGGAGCAATAGGGGGCCCACGAGGGTGGAGGGCGCGCCTAGGGGGTAGGCGCGCCCCCCTACCTCGTGGCCTCCTCTTTTATGTCTTGACGTAGGTGAAGGAAATATGCCCTAGAGGCAATAATAAAGTTATTATTTATTTCCTTATATCATGATAAAATTTTATTATTCATGCTAGAACTTTATTAACCGGAAACATAATACATGTGTGAATACATAGACAAACAGAGTGTCACTAGTATGCCTCTACTAGACTAGCTCGTTAATCAAAGATGGTTATGTTTCCTAACCATGAACAAAGAGTTGTTATTTGATTAACGAGGTCACATCATTAGTTGAATGATCTGATTGACATGACCCATTCTATTAGCTTAGCACCCGATCATTTAGTATGTTGCTATTGCTTTATCCATGACTTATACATGTTCCTATGACTATGAGATTATGCAACTCCCGTTTGCCGGAGGAACACTTTGGGTACTACCAAACGTCACAACGTAACTGGGTGATTATAAAGGAGTACTACAGGTGGCTCCAAAGGTAGATGTTGGGTTGGCGTATTTCGAGATTAGGATTTGTCACTCCGATTGTCGGAGAGGTATCTCTGGGCCCTCTCGGTAATGCACATCACTTAAAGCCTTGCAAGCATTGCAACTAATGAGTTAGTTGCAGGATGATGTATTACGGAACGAGTAAAGAGACTTGCTGGTAACGAGATTGAACTAGGTATTGTATACCGACGATCGAATCTCGGGCAAGTAACATACCGATGACAAAGGGAACAACGTATGTTGTTATGCGGTCTGACCGATAAAGATCTTCGTAGAATATGTGGGAGCCAATATGGGCATCCAGGTCCCGCTATTGGTTATTGATCGGAGATGTGTCTCGGTCATTTCTACATTGTTCTCGAACCGTAGGGTCCGCACGCTTAACGTTACGATGACAGTTATTATGAGTTTATGCATTTTGATGTACCGAAGGTTGTTCGGAGTCCCGGATGTGATCACGGACATGACGAGGAGTCTCGAAATGGTCGAGACGTAAAGATTGATATATTGGAAGCCTATGTTTGGACATCGGAAGTGTTCCGGGTGAAATCGGGATTTTACCGGATTACCGGGAGGGTTACCGGAACCCCCCGGGAGCCAAATGGGCTAACATGGGCCTTAGTGGAAAGGTGAGAAGGCAGCCCACATAGGGCTGCGCCTCCCCCCCTCTCTCTAGTCCTATTAGGACTAGGAGAGGGGCCGGCCACCTCTCTCTCCCTCTCCCCTTTAAGGAATCCTATTAGGAATAGGATTGGGGGGGGAGTCCTACTCCCGGTAGGAGTAGGACTCCTCCTGCGCCTCCCTCCTTGGCCGGCCAGCCTCCCCCCCTTCATCCTTTATATACGGGGGCAGGGGACACCCCAAGACACACAAGTTGATCCTTGAGATCGTTCCTTAGCCGTGTGCGGTGCCCCCTGCCACCAAATTCCACCTCGATCATACCGTTACAGTGCTTAGGCGAAGCCCTGCATCGGTAGTACATCAAGATCGTCACCACGCCGTCGTGCTGACGGAACTCTTCCTCGACGCTTTGCTGGATCGGAGCCCGAGGATCGTCATCGAGCTGAACGTGTGCTAAGAACTCGGAGGTGCCGGAGTAACGGTGCTTGGATCGGTCGGGTCGGGAAGAAGACGTACGACTACTTCCTCTACGTTGTGTCAACGCTTCCGTTGCGATCTACAAGGGTACGTAGATCATACTCTCCCCTCGTTGCTATGCATCACCATGATCTTGCGTGTGCGTAGGAAAATTTTGAAATTACTACGTTCCCCAACAGTAGGGTCCAAGTCTCCTGGGTCTTGTTCGTTGAGAAAATCACGTTCCCTAAGGTTTCATTCCGTTTGGACTCCGTTTGATATTCCTTTTCTTCGAAACCCTAAAACAGGCAAAAACAGCAATTCTTGGATGGGCCTCCGGTTAATAGGTTAGTCCCAAAAATAATATAAAAGTGGATAATAAAGCCCAATAATGTCCAAAACAGTAGATAATATAGCATGGAGCAATCAAAAATTATAGATACGTTGGAGACGTATCACTCCGCCGCCGCAAGCCTCTGTAGCCACCAAAAACCAATCGGGGCCCTGTTCGGGCACCCTGTCGAAGGGGGATCCATCACCGGTGGCCATCTTCATCATCCCGGGCTCTCCATGACGAGGAGAGAGTAGTTCACCTCGGGGCTGAGGGTATGTACCAGTAGCTATGTGTTTGATCTCTCTCTCTCTCTCATGTTCTTGATTCGCACTATCTTGATGTATCGTGAGCTTTGCTATTATAGTTGGATCTTATGATGTTTATCCCCCTCTACTCTCTTGTAATGGATTGAGTTTTCCCTTTGAAGTTATCTTGTCGGATTGAGTCTTTAAGGATTTGAGAACACTTGATGTATGTCTTGCATGTGCTTATCTGTGGTGACAATGGGATATTCACATGATCCACTTGATGTATGTTTTGGTGATCAACTTGCAAGTTCAGTGACCTTGTGAAATTATGCATAGGGGTTGACACACATTTTCTTCTTGACTCTCCGGTAGAAACTTTGGGGCACTCTTTCAACTTCTTTGTGTTGGTTGAATAGATTAATCTAAGATTGTGTGATGCATATCGTATAATCATACCCACGGATACTTGAGGTGACATTGGAGTATCTAGGTGACATTAGGGTTTTGGTTGATTTGTGTCTTAAGGTGTTATTCTAGTACGAACTCTAGGATATATAGATTGAACGGAAAGAATAGCTTCATGTTATTTTACTATGGACTCTTGAATAGATCGATTAGAAAGAATAACTTTGAGGTGGTTTTGCACCCTACAATAATCTCTTCATTTTTTCTTCGCTATTAGTGACTTTGGAGTGACTCTTTGTTGCATGTTCAGGGATAGTTATATGATCCAATTATGTTATTATTGTTGAGAGAACTTGCACTAGTGAAAGTATGAACCCTAGGCCTTGTTTCAACACATTGCAATACCGTTTTCGCTCACTTTTATCATTAGTTACCTTGCTGTTTTTATAATTTCAGAGTATAAAAACCTATACTACCATCCATATTGCACTTGTATCACCATCTCTTCGCGCGAACTAGTGCACCTATACAATTTACCATTGTATTGGGTGTGTTGGGGACACAAGAGACTCTTTGTTATTTGGTTGTAGGGTTGTTTGAGAGAGACCATCTTCATCCTACGCCTCACACGGATTGATAAACCTTAGGTCATCCACTTGAGGGAAATTTGCTACTGTCCTACAAACCTCTGCACTTGGAGGCCCAACAACGTCTACAAGAAGAAGGTTGTGTAGTAGACATCAGCCCCTAATCCAGGTTGGGCGTAGTTTGGAGGTGATCCCTCTGTAATGGCGAGGGATCGCATTAAGTCCAGAGCCTCGTTTAAGAGCGAGGATTGGACGGGGAAACGAGAGTCCGCGGAGCTAGCCAGGTCAAAAGCCTCCTAGCCATGCTCACTTGGCGTGGACTTGGACAGTTCAGAGCGAGTCCGGGGGCGAGTATGGCCTTCCAATGATAGGGGGGACCCAGTCTGACTCCAGGCTTGCCGAGGACACAATCGCCTTTGGATCTCCTATAGTGAGCTTCATAGTAGAGAGTCTGGAGGGCTCCAAACTCCCATCTTCGGACCCGGCAGTTTGCTCCGGATCTAAGGCCAAAGCGGTGGTCGGGGCCGCGAAACCTTCGAAGATCAAGTCTCCTTGGATATTAGCAACATAATTCAGGTTCCCAACACAGATCTGATGACCAGGGGCATAGCTGTCGATCTGTTCGAGGTGGTCAATTGAGTTGGCACGCAGAGCAAAGCCGCGAACACAAAAATTTGACCGGGGAGGAAACTTTCCCCCAAAACACCATCGTTATTGATGATCGAATGATCCATCGAACCTTCGGTCGACTGCATAGTGGAACTCTTAATGAAAGCACCAATGTCGGTGTCAAAACCGACCGATCTCGGGTAGGGGGTCCCGAACTATGCGTACGAGGATCGAAGGTAACAGGAGACAAGGGGGATATGATGTTTACCCAGGTTCGGGCCCTATTAATGGAGGTAAAACCCTACGTCCTGCTTGATTGTATTTGATGAGTATAGGGGTTACAAGAGTAGATCTACCTCGAGATCGTAATGGCTAAACCCTAGATGTCTAGCCTATATGAATTCTGATAGCCTCTATGGACTAACCCCTTTGGTTTATATAGATACCGGAGGGGCCTAGGGTTGTACAGAGTCGGTTTACAGATAAAGGAAACTACGCATTCAGACGCCAAACTTGCCATCCACACAAAGGAGAGTCCCATCCGGACATGGGGGAAGGCTTTCTATCTTGTATCTTCACGGCCCATCAGTCCGGCTCACAGCACACGGGCCGGACTCTCGAGGAGCCCTTAGTCCAGGACTCCCTCAGTGGCCCCGACTATTGCCACTCTGGGGTTTCTGGATCATAACACGTAGTAGGTGACTATAGCTTGCAAGATCGGATCTAGAACATGCATATAATGGTGATAACATAAATGGTTCAGATCTGAAATCATGGCACCCAGGCCCAAAGTGACAAGCATTAAGCATAGCAAAGTCATAGCAACATCAATCTAAGAACATAGTGGATACTAGGGATCAAGCCCTAACAAAACTAACTCGATTACATGATGAATCTCATACAACTCCTCACCGACCAGCGAGCCTACAAAGGAATTACTCACTCCCGGTGGGAAGCATCATGGAATTGGCTGGAGAAGGGTTGGTGATGACAAAGAACGAAGATCCCCCTCTCCGGAGCCCCAAACGAACTCCAGATCTAGCCTCCTGATGAAGAACTGGAGGTGACGGTGGCTCCATCTCGTGGATCGCGATAATTATTTCTCCCTGATTTTTTTCTGGAAAAATAGGATTTTATAGCGTCGGTTTCAGGGTCTGCAGGGCCACTAGGTGGGGACAACCCACCTGGGCGCGCTAGGAGAGGGGGCGCGCCCTGGTGGGTTGTTCCCACCCAGTTGCCCCTCTCCGGTGGATCTTGGCTCCAGAAATTCTCATTTATTATATAAAAAATCCTCGCAAAGTTTCGTTCCATTCCGAGAACTTTTACTTCTGCACAAAAACAAAACCATGGTAGTTCTGCTGAAAACAGCGTCAGTCTGGGGTTAGTTTCATGCAAATTAGAGCCAAACAAGAGGAAAAGTAGATACGTTGGAGACGTATCATAATATAGGCAAGAACCCCTTCTCAGACTGATCCATATTGAACTTCTTCAATATCTTGTCAAGGTATGTGCTTTGTGAAAGACCAATGAGGCGTCTCGATCTATCTCTATAGATCTTGATGCCTAATATGTAAGCAGCTTCTCCAAGGTCCTTCATTGAAAAACACTTATTCAAGTAGGCCTTTATGCTTTCCAAAAGTTCTATATCATTTCCCATCAACAGTATGTCATCCACATATAATATGAGAAATGCTATAGAGCTCCCACTCACTTTCTTGTAAATACAGGCTTCTTCATAAGTCTGTATAAACCCAAACACACTAGTACAGTGACGTGCTATACAAACAGTTTTTAACCCCTTTCCGCGATGGCATTTGGAACCGTCGCCAAGTGAGTGTGGGTGATAGGGAGTCCTTCCCACACAACCCAGAAATCGTCGGGGATCGGCCCTCCTGAGACACAAGCTGGGGCCGTGTGCGATCGGGCGAGGCATCGAAACCCAATCATTTCCGTAGGTATGTACATCCCACACGGTAGTCAGAGAAAAACATTTCCGTAGGTATGTACATCCCACATGGTGAATCCCTGAAAATCATTTCCGTAGGTATGTACATCCCACACGGTGAATCCCAGAAAATCATTTCCATAGTATGTACATCCCACACGGTGAATCCTAGAAAAACATTTCCGTAGGTATATATATCACACACAGTTCTTTGTGTGGAAACGTTTGTGCAAGGTGGCCTAACGCAAATAGTTCGCTGCCGGAAGTCGTGTGTGATTGTTAGTTGATCGAACACGCCTACTTTCTAGAAACCGTGCGGGTTGTTTGAGTTCATCGCCCATGGTGTTATCTGAGTAACCGTCTGCAATAGAAAACCCCAATAAGCAGGGTAATTAGCCTATTATTGATAATCCATGTACTAATCAAACTGGTATTTCTTATAAAACACGCCAGATATTTCATATCCGTATAAAATCAACCAGGATTTCATAATCGAATTACATCAGATAGCTTCGGCACTCAGTTACGCCATTACACAACAGCACCAAGTTTCACATGCAGCATCAAAAACCTTTGGAAAGTAGCATCATACACGGTAAATAGACAGATGAATCTCATCAGGGAAACTGCATAAGCGGAAGGAAAATATTGAGCCTTCAGTGATGTTCAATGTCCTTGCAACTTTAGGCCGGTGGCTATGGATAATTGCCCGCCCAACCTTCGTCCTCTTCAGCAAGACTTCAATATTGTACCGTGGGTGTTGAATGAATACCTTCCTCGCCTCTTGACCATGCAGATGGTTTGAGAGGTAATCATCGGTGAACTGCTTTGAAAAGTACTAAAAACAAAGCTATGCATAAATCGCTGTTGTAAATTTTAAAATGGCACAAGGGGTAAAAACAAGGTAAAAGAGTTGGTACCATCCTATAGTTGACTGATGTCTTCTTCATTGTGCAAACAAAGATCTTGTTGTTATTCATCGCAAGTTTCTTCATCCTAACAATCTTTCTGAGTTTCTTGACTTGACTGATATTCATGGACATCTCATTTCCCCATATGCAAAATGGGTCGAACAGTGGGTCTAAGCCTCTGACAGTAGGACCTACATGTGCAAGACCAAATTTTAAGAAACCTAAATATTAGAATGATTCCTGCAACTGCACTGTAAGGGCATATTTATCCCTACGGTGTTTTGGTGATTGATGACAATGCATTTGCAGACTAATCAGGTGCTTTGGTTTCTTTCAGATATTCTTCCTTTGGCACGCAATGATTATTTCCCCTCGGCGCTCTACTCAAGACAGTGTAGCTTCCTTCGTGACTTTGTTGGTGGACTAAGTTTCGTAGTAGTCACCGTACTATCAAGAGGGGATCTGCTTCGGTATGGTTTGGGAGGAATCAACACGTACACGTTCTTCTCTCTCCCACCGTTTTCTCTCCGTCTCTATGGAGCTTCTCTCTTCTCCCTTTGTGGCTTTTTCCTGGACCCAGCGGTAGTACCGGGCCACAGCGGTAGTACCGCTGAGGCTCACTAAGCGGCAGTACCGCTCCTCAGAGCGGTAGTACCGCTCCTAGGAGCAGTAGTACCGCTTTATGGCCTCAGCTGTAGTACCGCTGCGGCTCCGTGTTCCTACCGCCTCGACTCTAGTGCGCATTTTCTCGTGTCGGGTTTTACGGCACTAGCTGCAGTATAGCGGTAGTACGTCTGAAGCTCAGTAAGCTGTAGTACAGCTCCTCGGAGCGGTAGTACCGCTCCTCGGAGCGGTAGTGCCGCCCCTTGGAGCAGTAGTACCGCTGGTTGGCCTCAGCCGCAGTACCGTTGTGACTCCATGCTCCTACCGCCTCGACTCGAATGCGCATTTTCTCGTGTCGGGTTTTACGGTACTTGCTGCGGTAGTAGTGGCGGTAGTGCTGCTTGTGAGCGGTAGTACCGCCCTGCCTCCGCGGTAGTACCGCTCTGGGTCCTAGCCCCAGCCCCTTCTCTTCCAGCGCGGCAGTACCGCTGAGGGGAGCGGTAGTACCGCTTATGCGGTAGTCCCTGCCCCCGCGGTAGTACCGCTCTCTGCGTGGGCTGGAATGGGGGGTAACGGTTGGATTGTTCTCCCCACTATAAAAGGGTGTCTTCTTCCCCCCTTTGACCTCTCTTCCACCATTAAACTCCATTATTGCTCCAAGCTCCATTTTCGCCCGATCTCACTCCCTAGCCAACCAAACTTGTTGATTTGCTCAGGAGTGGTTGAGAAGGCCCCGATCTACACTTCCACCGAGAGATTTTGATTCCCCCACTCATCCCTTAGCGGATCTTGTTACTCTTGGGTGTTTGAGCACCCTAGACGGTTGAGGTCACCTCGGAGCCATATTCCATTGTGGTGAAGCTTCGTGGTCTTGTTGGGAGCCTCCGATTAAGTTGTGGAGTTTGCCCCAACCTTGTTTGTAAAGGTTCGGTCGCCGCCTTCAAGGGCACCAATAGTGGAATCACGGCATCTCGCATTGTGTGAGGGCGTGAGGAGAATACGGTGGCCCTAGTTGGCTTCTTGGGGAGCATTGTGCCTCCACACCGCTCCAACGGAGACGTACTTCCCTTCAAAAGGAAGGAACTTCGGTAACACATCCTCGTCTTCACCGGATCCACTCTTGGTTATCTCTTACCTTCACTTGTGCATGCTCTTTAGTGTTTGTTCCCTTGCTTGCTTGTGTGCTTGTTGTTGTTGCATCATATAGGTTGCTCACCTAGCTGCACATCTAGACAACCTTCTTTGATGCAAAGTTTAATTTGGTAAAGAAAAGCTAAAAATTGGTAGTTGCCTATTCACCCCCCCCCCCCTCGAGTCAACCATATCGATCCTTTTAATTGGTATCAGAGCCTCGTCTCTTTATTAAGGACTTCACCGTCCAAAGAGTATGGTTGATACCGTAGACGGAGCGGAGGAACACTCCGGTGTGAATCCTATCTCGTCTACGGGCGATGGGGGAACTTTGGTCTCTCGTGAGGAGTTCAATGTAGCCTTGGAGACATTGAAAACCTCCATGACGACCGAAGTTGAAAACATGTTTACTAAATTTCTTGAGGGGCTCAAACTATCCACCGCACCGTTGAAAGTGGGGGATCCCACCAACAAGGTGTCGGATGCTATCCCCGACAAGGGGGAAGCTAGTAGTGAAAAGGCTCCTTCTTCTAGTGGCAAGAATGGCACCGGCATCTTTGCCCATGTGGAACCACCACTTGTGTATGGTGGACCGGTTCCTTCTACTCATTTGAATCATGCCGGTCCTCCTCCTAAGATTGTGAAAAATGAGGATTTGATTCTTGGGTTTACCACTTTAAACGTCATTTAAATCATGTGAACACTAACCTTTCGAGAATCATTGAAGAAGGTTTCTACCCTCATGATCCAAGCAACTTCACTCCTCGAGAAGCCGCGGACAATCAATTCAATGAGAATGCTCTCTTCATCATTCAACATGCAATTCCACCCAAAGACCTACCTCATCTTCGTCCCTTCGCCTTGGCCAAAGATGCATGGCATTGTGTCGTGTCTCTCTACCGGGGAAGCGCAAGAATTCAACGCTCCAACTATGAAGTGGTACAAGATGAGGCCGATGAGTTTGCAATGAAGGAAGATGAAGAACCTCGTGAGATTTATCAGAGAGTCACCAAACTCGCGGTCTCACTACGAGATCACGGGAGCAAGGACACGGATGACAATTGGATCAAGCGCAAATTCCTCAAGGCAATGATGCCCTACCACAAGGCCATGTCCTCCGTCATCCGCCAAAGACCGGACTTCCACACTTTGACCTCAAGCGAGGTGTTGGATGAGTTTGTGGCCATGAACATTTTGGACAAGACCGCCGACAATGCGGTGCTCCGTTCTCAACGGGGAAAGAAGTCTAACCTTGCTTTGAAGGCCAAGCTCACCGTGGAAGAAGAAGAAGAGGAAGAGGAGGAGAGCAACCCCGAAGATACAAAGTATGCATATCATGAACACATGGCACTTGCTTCAAGGCAATTTTGGAGCAAGAAAAACTCGAGGAACAACTTTAGCAAAAACACCTCGAGTGGCACGAGGGGCAAGCAACGTGTAAGGACTTGCTACAATTGCGGCAACGTGAGTCATTTCGTTGCGGAATGCCCGTATGAGAAGAGGGAAGACAATGGTGGCAAACTCATTCGAAAGGACAAGGCCAAGTCGTTCCCCAACAAGAACAACTTCATCAAGAAGACTCCTCCCAAGGCCTTGGTTGTGCAAGAAGAGTACAATGAGGATGATGACGATGATGAAGATGATGAGTCGGTTGCCATGGCCTCCGTCGCCATTGCCACAACGTCACGAGTGTCTCTCTTCGACTCACCCAACGAGAGCATCAATGCCAAGTGCCTCATGGCGAAAGCCACCAACAAGGTAACCTCCAACATCAAAACTACCATCATTAATCATCCTTCCCCATCGGAGAGCATTAATGAAGTTGAGGGAGTTAATGTGGAGGCTAACGAGTTTGAGGCCTTTATGGGCAAACTCAAGGGAAAATCCAAGAAGCACTTTGTTGCTCTCTTGGAACAACTTGGCGAGGCCAATGACATGATCGAGGCCCACGAAGACACCATCTCAAGGATGGAAGGGCATAGTCGTGACTATGCCGATGAGATTTTGGACCTTTTCAATGCTCTTGAGGAAGAGCGTGGTCTTCGTTTGGCTCTTGAGGAGTCATACAACGTTGATCATGCTAAGTTAGAGAAAGATTATGATCATGCCCTCGTTGTTTCTCGTGTGCTAAATTCCGAGAAGGCCAAACTCGGAGTTGATCTTGCTAGACTCAAAGAGGAGTTTGATATACTTGACAAGGCCCACAAGGCCTTGAAGGGTATTCACGCTAGTCTCAAGGAGTCTCATGATCAACTCCAAGTGAAGCTAACTAAGGAGAAAGCAACTTTTCCTCATATGGTTTTAATTGATAATGCAAATGCTACTAACCCGTGTTGTGAGCATATACATCTTGTTGAGGAAAATGCTAAGTTGAAGGAGCAACTTGAGAGAGGCCTTGCGACTTCCATACAAGGCAAGAAGAACCTCAATGATCTCTTGATCAACCAAAAGGGAGGTGTAGCGAAGGAAGGGGTTGGGTACGTCTCCGACTCCAAAAACAAGAAGAAGAATGACAAGACCAAACGACCTCCTTCCCTCATGCAAACCTTTGTGAGGGCGGGAGAAAGTGTCCCCGAGGAGAAGAAGAAGAACAAAGCCAAGAAGGGCAATGTCACCACACCCAACAAAGCCGGCGATTTTAATCCTTCGTATGTGTTGTGCCGTGCTAGTGATGGGCATGTTTATGCCAAATTTGTTGGTTCTCTTCATGAGCACGTTGAATGGTCTATTTGGGTTCCTAAGACCCTTGTTACTAACATCAAAGGACCCATTACAAAATGGGTACCTAAAACCAAGCATTGATCTCTTGCAGGTGTTTGCTTCCGGTGGTGGATCATGGTTGCTCGATAGCGGAGCTACAAATCATATGACCGGAAGCAAGGACTTGGTGGTGGACGTGCACAAGGTTCCATCTATGCCCACCAATGTCGAGTGGGGTGACGCCTCATCTTCTAAGGTATTGGGACTTGGCAAGGTGGTCATCTCTCATGATCTCACGATCGAGAAGGTCATGCTTGTTGAGTCCCTTGCATACAATTTACTTTCCGTTCGTCAGCTTGCAATCATGGGCTTTGCCACTTTCTTTGATATCGATACCGTGGCCCTCTTGTGGAGCAAGACTCTTAAAGTAGCCTTTGTTGGGCATGTCGAGAACGGTCTATATGTGATTAACTTTTCGGAGCGACCCACTAAGACTGCGACATGCCTAATGGCTAAAGTTGATGTGGGATGGCTTTGGCATCGCCGTCTAGCCCATGTCAATATGAGATCTTTGCAAAGTCTCCTAAAGGGGGACCATGTCCGTGGACTAACGAATGTTAGTTTTGCTAAAGATCGTGCTTGCAGTGCCTGTATCGAAGGAAAGCTACATGAGAAGGCTCACCCTCCCACGACTATCATTTATTCAAAGAGGCCTTTGGAGCTCCTTCACATGGATCTCTTTGGGCCTCCATCCTTCGATAGTCTTGGAGGTAGAAAGTATTGCTTGGTGATTGTGGATGACTACTCAAGGTACACGTGGGTGTATTTCTTCAAGAGGAAGAGCGAGACCCAACAAACCGTCATTGACTTCGCCAATGAAGCACAACGTCAACACAATGCAAAGATCTTGACAATAAGAAGTGACAACGGCACCGAGTTCAAGAACTACACCTTGGATGAGTTTCTTAGTGATGAGGGAATCAAGCATCAATATTCCGCACCATACACCCCTCAACAAAACGGTGTTGCGGAGAGGAAGAACCGGACGTTGATGGATGCGGCAAGGACCATGATGGCGGAGTTCAAGTCTCCGTACAACTTTTGGGCCGAAGCCATCAACACCGCGTGTCATGCATCAAATCAGCTCTACCTCCGCAAGGGTTTGAACAAGACTCCTTATGAGATACTCACCGGTAACAAGCCCAACCTCAAGTACTTCCGGGTATTCGGGTGTAAGTGTTTCATTCTCAAGAAAGGTGTTCAGTTGTCTAAATTTGAGGCTAGAGCGTATGAGGGCATATTTGTTGGTTATGCTACAAACTCTCATGCTTACCGTGTCCTCAATAAATCCACGGGACTTATTGAGGAGACGTGTAACGTGGAGTTTGATGAGAATAACGGCTCCCAAGTGGAGCAAACTGGCACTTGTGATGTAGGTGATGAAATTCCTCCTCAAGCCATAAGAAGAATGGGTGTTGGTTTCATCCTACCCATTGAGGAACCCCTTGTGGCCGAAGGAGAAGGACAATGCCCCACTCAAGTGGAGCCATCACCAACCCAAGGCCCACACACTTCCGAAGAACAAAGTGAAGGCCCTCAACCTCATGAACAAGACCTAGGGCAAGATCATACTCAAGACGGTGTCGACACACCAAGTGATGCCCAAGGTCAAGTCCTCTCCCTCGAGCAAGTTCAAGACCAAAAACAAGTTCATGACGACGCTCAAGATGATCAAGTAACCGCTCCTCAACTCACCGACGAGGAGGAATTAGAGCGTCGTGCCGCCAAAGTTGCTTCCAAGCTCTCCACCAAGGATCATCTCATGACGAACGTGCTTGGAAGCTTAAGAAAGGGGGTAAGCACTCGTAGACAATTAGCAAATTATTGTGAGCATCACGCGTTTGTCTCTTGTGTGGAACCTCACAAGGTCTATGAGGCGCTCGAAGATCCGGATTGGCTCAATGCCATGCATGAAGAACTCAACAACTTCGAGCGCAACAAAGTGTGGAGATTGGTGCCAAGGCCAACAGGGAACCACAATGTCATTGGAACCAAGTGGATATTCAAGAACAAGCAAGATGCCCATGGGATTATCATTCGCAACAAGGCTCGTTTGGTAGCACAAGGCTACTCCCAAGTCGAGGGTATCGACTACGGTGAAACCTTTGCTCCCGTTGCTCGTCTTGAATCCATTCGCATGTTGATTGCATATGCTTCTCATCATAACTTTAAGTTACATCAAATGGATGTGAAGAGTGCTTTTCTTAATGGTCCCATTAATGAATTAGTGTACGTCAAGCAACCCCCCGGGTTCGAGGATCCCTACTTTCCCGATCATGTGTATCAACTCGATAAGGCACTCTATGGCCTTAAACAAGCCCCACGTGCGTGGTATGACCACCTTACCGAGTTGTTACAAGACCGTGGGTTTGAAGTTGGGATAATCGACCCCACTCTTTTTACTAAGAAGGTCAAAGGGGAGTTGTTTGTGTGCCAATTATATGTTGATGATATTATCTTTGGTTCTCCTAACAAAGCTTTCAATGAGGAATTTGCCGCTCTCATGACCTCAAAGTTCGAGATGTCCTCCATGGGGGAGTTGAAGTTCTTTCTAGGGTTTGAAGTGAAGCAAAGAAGAGAAGGAACCTTCATCAATCAATCCAAATACACTCAAGACATGCTCAAGAGATTCAAGCTAAGTGACGTCAAGCCGGCTCCCACCCCAATGCCCACCAAGTGCCAACTTGATCTAGATCCCAATGGTAAAGTGGTGGATCAAAAGGTATACCGCTCCATGATTGGATCCTTGCTTTACCTTTGTGCATCTAGACCGGACATCATGTTGAGTGTGGGAATTTGTGCATGGTTTCAAGCCGCACCTAAGGAAAGTCACTATGTGGCCGTCAAACGAATCTTTCGATATTTGGCTCATACCCCAAACTTTGGCTTATGGTACCCAAGAGGATCAAACTTCAAGCTTGTAGGGTACTCGAATTCCGATTGGGCGGGAGACAAAGTGGATAGGAAGTCCACTTCCGGAGGATGTCAATTCCTGCTTGCTCGTTGGTAAGTTGGTCTTACAAAAAGCAAAGTTGTGTGTCTCTCTCGTCCACCGAAGCGGAGTATGTTGCGGCCGGTAGTTGTTGTGCACAACTCTTATGGATGAGGCAAACTTTAAAAGGATTACGGTGTCACTTGTGACAAAGTGCCTCTTTGGTGTGACAATGAAAGTGCCATCAAGATTTCCCTCAACCCGGTGCAACACTTCAAGACGAAGCATATTGAGATTCGGTATCACTTCATCCGGGATCACATTAGGCGAGGAGAGATCGAGCTCAACTATGTCAACACTCATGACAACCTTGCAGATATTTTCACGAAGCCCTTGGATGAAGCAAGATTTCGCGAGTTAAGGCATGAGCTAAATATCATTGATTCGAGCAATGTTGCTTGAACCCGTGCACACCCTACCACGCTCAATTTGTTGTCTAGTTTAGGTGTAGGCATGGACATAGGGGGAGTGTTGTTCTCTCGATGAACTCTCCCTCCCCCATTATGCATAAATTGATCAAGTCTTTCTCTTTTGCCATTGCTGATGCCACGTGAGTTCAAAAGACGAGTTTTGGTCATGGGCCCAAGGTTAAAATCTTCGCGGCGCCATACCTCTTGACTCAAACATAGGTGGCTTCGGCCACCGCCCTCTCTTGAAGAGAGGTTTCTTGGCCTCTTGCTGTTGTGTTCCTTTGCTTTTTGTTGCGGGTTTTCTGTTTTTTTTGGAGCTAAGCCATGTAGTCTAGTTGCCGCGGTGTGCTGGGCGGTACTGCCGCCGCTGGCGAGCGGTACTACCGCCTATGAGCGATACTACCGCTCCCCAGCGCGGTACTACCGCTGCGGGGCGGGGCCAAAGGGGTTTTATCGGGGCAGGGGGAGGTCTCTTCTCCCCCATACCCATGCGCTCGCCCCCTCGTGCCTCTCTCTCTCTCCAGCACCGTTCCGCCGCGGAAGGGCTCCGGTGGATCTCCTCCTCCGGGGCGTTCCTCTCCATTTCCTTCGGTGGAGTCAATCCCCACCTCGTCCTCTTGCCATGGATGCCGGTATTGCCCACGTTCCTTCTCTCTTTTGGTCTTGCTTTTAGATCTTGTGCTTAGGGGCAATGGTGGTTGCATCTCTAGATTTTTGGCTAAATCTAGGCTTGAGTTGGTTGGAGAAGGCAACTAGATCATCTAGATTGATGTTTGGCGGGAATATTTTTGAATTTGGTAGGCCGGTAGTGCCGGATCTGTCCACAGTAGTAGGAAACCACTGTCTCACCGCCTCGCGCGTTGAAACTGCTGTGTATCCGCCTCAAGCCGTACTACCGCTCCCTTTGGAGCGGTACTACCGCTTGGCCTAGGGCGGTACTACCGCTCCCTTTGGGGCGGTACTACCGCGCGCTGATCACGGTACTACCGCTGCATGCCAATTTCCATCTTTTTCCTACCTTCCTTTGATCTTTTTGTTGTGTGTGTTGGCTTATGCTCGTTTCTTCTGGTTGTTTTGCCTCCTTTTTGTGTTTGGCTCCAGGTGATGAGATACCCGAGCAACAAGGTCGCCGCATCAACCCCGGGCGTGCTACCTCCAAGCGCTACCGGACCTCAGAGCCTGCCGGTGGTTCCTCGAGCACCCAACCGCCTCCAGCAAGTGCTTCTGCAACTATTTCTCCACCTCCTCAGCACTCGAAGCGAGCCGCCAACAAGCCAAAAGGGAAGCCTGTGACTGAGATGACCAGCAAAGAGTTTTGGGAGAAGCGTCGCCGCAACCCCTATACGGTGGACCAAGAACCCACTTTGGTCAACCGTTCGTTCTGGAACCGCTTTCAGTTTGCCATCTACTTTGATGTGATCAAGGCCAAGAAGAATCTCTATGTTGATGTTCGCTCCATTGACACCGATGCTATGGAGAAGGATCCAGAGTACTTTGGAGAAGCCTTTCAGATGTGCACTCAGCTGAACATTCTCAGGATCATGCAGTTCAACAAGGATTTCGATGTGGATTTGTTGGCTCAATTCTTTGCCACCGTCCATCTTGGAACAGATAGCGACAGGACTCTGACTTGGATGACCAATGGCAAGCGGCTTTCTGTCAAGTGGGGGGCGTTCATGGAGTTACTTGACGTGGTGGATAACGGGCTTGAGACTCCTGTCGGTTTCCGTCCTCACCGCCATGTTACTTCCACCCACAAGCAAGCTCTTTGGCCCTACTGCACTGTGAAGGTTCACCCTGTCACTGAGAAGAAGACCTACGAGCTGTGTCCGTATCTAGACATTCTTCATCGCATATTCCATGAGACTCTCTTCCCTCGCATTGGGAATCTGGATCAGGTTCACTCCTATCTCGTGGACATGCTTCTTTTCTGTCAGCATGAGAAGGAAGAAAACACTGGAGAAAGTCTGGATATCTCTCATGTCATGTGGTCTGAACTTGTATCTGCCGTGTCTGAGCGCAAGTGTCCTATCTATGGTCCCTTCATCATGAGGCTCATTGAGAGGGCCTAGGCACAGACTTATCCCAGAGTGTTGCTAGAAACTGGAGAGTTGGTGTCACATGAGATCAAGCGCCTGAGGAAGAAGGACAACTGGTCAGCGCCTCACACAGGGGGTCCTTCTGCTACTACTGCCACGGGGGGCCCGTCTGCTGCTGCTACTGCCATGGGAACTGAGGGTGAAGCTGCTCCTGATGCCCACGATGAGGACGTTAGCCACTCCAGTGCAGAACCATCTTGGGCCCAGAAGCTCAAGCGCAAGATGAAGAAGCTCTTCTGCATGGAGTCCCATGGTCAGTATATGACTCATGTGGCGGAGAAGAATGCCAGGACGCGTCACAAGGAGATCATGCGTCAGTTGGGAGCCACAGTTGTCAGTGGGTCTGAGGGACAGATCACTGAAGAGGAGGACTGGATTCATCAGAACTGTCACTGGACCGACTCTGATGCCGAGCACTGTTCAACCCACGATGAAGATGCAGAGATGTGATGTTCAGGACCTTCCTCGCCCATCACCTGGAATCTTCTTGTCCCTCTCTGCCCCTCCCTTTTTGGTGTCTCGATGCCAAAGGGGGAGAGAGTTTAGGGATTTGTGTTTGCGAGTGTGTCTTTGTGTCGTTCGTTTGCTTTCTCGTTGTTTGGTTTTGTTTGGTTTTGTGCTTGTGAGACATATGGTGTAAGACATATGCTACCTGTGTTATCTTATTTATATGCTATGCACCTCGGTATCTTATAGCTTGCATGCTTATCCTATCATATATATTGTTTTCATATATCTTGCTTAGGTTGTTGGTCTCTAAAATATAGGGGGAGCCGTGATCCTAGCATGTGTGCCGTGCAGTCCAAAGCACTTATCGAATGTGCACAACATCTAGGGGAGCCTGTCTATTTTTAGAGGCATGGGTTCTCTTGCATTCTATGTCTACTCTTTTCTATGCAAATCCCGTATTGTCATCAATCCACCAAAAAGGGGGAGATTGTAAGGGCATATTTATCCCTACGGTGTTTTGGTGATTGATGACAATGCATTTGCGGACTAATCAGGTGCTTTGGTTTCTTTCAGATATTCTTCCTTTGGCACGCAATGATTATTTCCCCTCGGCGCTCTACTCAAGACAGTGTAGCTTCCTTCATGACTTTGTTGGTGGACTAAGTTTCGTAGTAGTCACTGTACTATCAAGAGGGGATCTGCTTCGGTATGGTTTGGGAGGAATCAACACGTACACGTTCCTCTCTCTCCCACCGTTTTCTCTCCGTCTCTATGGAGCTTCTCTCTTCTCCCTTTGTGGCTTTTTCCTGGACCCAGCGGTAGTACCGGGCCACAGCGGTAGTACCGCTGAGGCTCACTAAGCGGCAGTACCGCTCCTCGGAGCGGAAGTACCGCTCCTCAGAGCGGTAGTACCGCTCCTAGGAGCAGTAGTACCGCTTTATGGCCTCAGCTGTAGTACCGCTGCGGCTCCGTGTTCCTACCGCCTCGACTCTAGTGCGCATTTTCTCGTGTCGGGTTTTACGGCACTAGCTGCAGTATAGCGGTAGTACGTCTGAAGCTCAGTAAGCTGTAGTACAGCTCCTCGGAGTGGTAGTACCGCTCCTCGGAGCGGTAGTGCCGCCCCTTGGAGCGGTAGTACCGCTGGTTGGCCTCAGCCGCAGTACCGTTGTGACTCCATGCTGCTACCGCCTCGACTCGAATGCGCATTTTCTCGTGTCGGGTTTTACGGTACTTGCTGCGGTAGTAGTGGCGGTAGTGCTGCTTGTGAGCGGTAGTACCGCCCTGCCTCCGCGGTAGTACCGCTCTGGGTCCTAGCCCCAGCCCCTTCTCTTCCAGCACGGCAGTACCGCTGAGGGGGAGCGGTAGTACCGCTTATGGGCGGTAGTACCGCCCTGCCCCCGCGGTAGTACCGCTCTTTGCGGGGCTGAATGGGGGTAACGGTTGGTTTGTTCCCCCCCACTATAAAAGGGTGTCTTCTTCCCCCCTTTGACCTACCTCTTCCACCATTAAAACTCCATTATTGCTCCAAGCTCCGTTTTCGCCCGATCTCACTCCCTAGCCAACCAAACTTGTCGATTTGCTCAGGAGTGGCTGAGAAGGCCCCGATCTACACTTCCACCGAGAGATTTTTGATTCCCCCACTCATCCTTAGTGGATCTTGTTACTCTTGGGTGTTTGAGCACCCTAGACGGTTGAGGTCACCTCGGAGCCATATTCCATTGTGGTGAAGCTTCGTGGTCTTGTTGGGAGCCTCCGATAAAGTTGTGGAGTTTGCCCCAACCTTGTTTGTAAAGGTTTGGTCGCCGCCTTCAAGGGCACCAATAGTGGAATCACGGCATCTCGCATTGTGTGAGGGCGTGAGGAGAATACGGTGGCCCTAGTGGCTTCTTGGGGAGCATTGTGCCTCCACACCGCTCCAACGGAGACGTACTTCCCTTCAAAAGGAAGGAACTTCGGTAACACATCCTCGTCTTCACCGGATCCACTCTTGGTTATCTCTTACCTTCACTTGTGCATGCTCTTTAGTGTTTGTTCCCTTGCTTGCTTGTGTGCTTGTTGTTGTTGCATCATATAGGTTGCTCACCTAGCTGCACATCTAGACAACCTTCTTTGATGCAAAGTTTAATTTGGTAAAGAAAAGCTAAAAATTGGTAGTTGCCTATTCACCCCCCCCCCCTCGAGTCAACCATATCGATCCTTTTATGCACAATAGTGTGCTATTAGCCAAAGGATCCTGCTTGAACAAACTACGATGGTAAACCGCAGTGCCGCCCATTGTTTCCTTGCAACACACATGAGGAAGATCTTGATCACGTTAACTGAGAGTTTCCATACTATCAGTAGAATATGTATTGAGTACACCCAAATTCGATTGGTGTCACATGCATAACAATACAAAATTGTACCCACAGCAAATGAAAATCAAATTGCAGAACTGAACCAAACAGTTAAATGGACAGCAGACCAAATGAACCAAAATAGTTAATTGAGCATGACATTGCAGAACAGAAACATGTACTAGAAGATAAGACAGTTAACAAAACAAAGAATGCTTGAGAACAGTACTACAAAATGTAGCAATTGTTGGACCAAAGTGTTAGTGGAACATTACATTTCAGAGGACCAAACTGTTAAATGAACATCAGATTGCATATTAACATTATAGAGGACAAATCATTAGAAGGCACTAGCAGTGGCCACGAGAAAATAGCACGAACTGTATTTTAAAGTAGACAATCGTGTGGCGGTGTCGATGGTGGCCTCGAAGACGAGGTGCTCATCCAAGATCTGGCGGTCGACACGCATGGCATCCATAGCGACCTCATGCGCGTGTGCGGCCGCATGCTACTGAGCTTCACATTATACTGCGTGTAAAATGGCTGTCGGCGGCGCTTAATTGGAGGAGGCGGGCAATGATTTCGGTGGAAGGTGTCGCGACGTCGGTCGGGGCATGTGGGACAGGAAAGGAGGAGGATGGTGTGGGTGGGGTGTGGATTACCTGACCATATCGATGAGGCCGCGCAACAAGAAGAAGGATCGGCGTCGAGGAGGCCACGCAGCATGAAGAAGGGTCACCGGCGAGGAGGTGGTGCTGCAAGAAGAAGGATCGCCGGTGAGGAGGCGGCGCTGCAATAAGAAGGGTAGCCGGCGAGGCGACGGCGCTGCAAGAAGAAGGGTCGTCGGCGAGGAGGCTGAGCTACCAGTAAGCAGCAGTGAAGGTTTGAACTTGAAAAGCAGGGAGGAAGAGTGGAAATGTCGCTTTTGGTAGGAGAGAGGGGGCGGGGAGATAAATATTTCCGCAGTAGCAAAAAAATTTCGCTCGGTGCCACGAGAAACTGGCGCGCAAGTATGGTTCAAGAGGGGCGGTGGACTGTAGATGACGAAGCTTTCTGCGTAAGCCAGACAAGACGGTGCGCCAAGATATTTTATATCGCATCCCACATGATTTTTTCTAGTAAACTGTCTGTGGTATACCTAATTTTTTCATTATGTTTGAAAGACAAAATGGTGTTACGGAGGGAAATGATGGTGTTTGAATTGCTAGAACATTTACGTACAGTGAACATGCAACTAGTACATGAGTGTCGTGTTTAAATTTGGAATTATTTCGTGTTCGTTTTGCATTTTTATGCATTAATTGAGTTTCTGGTCATTTAATGTGCATAATTCAAATTTGAACTACAAGCACATGCTCCAATGCACCAAAGTTTGTTCAAAAATCACATGTGTGTCTTTAGGTGAATTTATAGGTCCCATGCAAGAAATGGGAATGAAATTCAAACATCCGGTCGTCGTGGCTCGGCCAGAAAGATTGAGAAACTTGGTTTTTAAATTCCTGTAAATCCAAAACACGCCTGAAAATCATGAAACTTGGCATGGTGTCATGACATGGCACCAACATGTTGTGGTAAATTTTTTGGCCGAATTGGGACAAGTTTTGGTGTAAGCTTCTTGCAAACCGGAGCTTCCCTTAAGAAGGCTCGTGGTTCCGAGAGGGAACGTGTCACCTCCGTGTGTGAAAAGAGATACGTACACTGCCTTCTCCCGCCTTAATTTTTTTACACAGGCAGATTAGACCAAATAGAAGTATCGTGCTAAATTTGGAAATTATTCCGGGTTTGTTTGGCCTTTTTTATACTTTAATTGAGTTTCTGCGCATTTAATGTGTATAATTCAAATTTGAACTACAAGCACATGCTCCAATGCACCAAAGTTGGTTGAAAATCACATGTGTGTCCTTGAGTCCACATGTGGGCCGGAAATGGGAATGGAATTCAAACATCTGGGCACCGTGGCTCGGCCGAAAAGATTGAGAAACTTGATTTTTTAATTCCTGTAAATCCAAAACACGCCTGAAAATCATAACACTTGGCATGGTGTCATGACATGGCACCAACATGTTGCGGTAAATTTTTTGGCCGAATTGGGACAAGCTTTGGTGTAAGCTTGTTGCAAACCGGAGCTTCCCTCAAGAAGGCTCGTGGTTCCGAGAGGGAACATGTCACCTCCATGTGCGAAATGAGATACGTACACTGCCTTCTCACGCCTTAATTTTTTTACATAGGCAGATTAGACCAAATAGAACTATCGTGCTAAATTTTGAAATTATTCCGGATTTGTTTGGCCCTTTTATACATTAATTGAGTTCCTGTGCATTTAATGTGCATAATTCAAATTTGAACTACAAGCACATGCTCGAGTGCACCAAAGTTGGTTGAAAAATCACATGTGTGTCCTTGGGTGTATTTATAGGTCCCATGCAAGAAATGGGAATGAAATTCAAACATTTGAGCGTCATGGCTCGACCGAAAAGATTGAGAAACTTAGCTTTTTAATTCCTGTAAATCCAAAACACGCCTAAAAATCATGAAACTTGGCATGGTGTCATGACATGGCACCAACATGTTGTGGTAATTTTTCTGTCTGATTTGCAAAGACGCACACATTAACAATTAACAAAGTCATTATGGAACAAGTGATGTCACGTTACAAATCGGAAACACAAGTATTATTGAAACCATGGGCGTTCTACTTACCATTTACGTGTCGCCACGCGTCTCCTCTTTTTTATTGACCAGGAGGTGCTGTGCGGGGTAGCTATTTGAGTACGGGAGGTGCGCGATCAGACCCCTATGCGTGCTCATCGGGAGGAGAGCCCTTTGACCGCTACCCACCGCGCACCTCCCTCCCAACGTCTCCATTAATGGCGCCCGAGCCCCTGTTCTATGGCGTGGCTATGTGTCTCACTGGACTGAGATTCAAGAGAGAAAAATGAAAGTCTGAAAAGAAAATTTTGCACGGATCTTGATGTAAGATCTGACGGACCTATATAGCATCGACTGTGACTTATAGTAAGCATGATGAATATAAGGACGATGACAGTTGATAATAATTGTCTCACATATTTAGGAACATAATTAAAAAAAGCCACATGCGGCAACGTCCAAAATACACAAGGGCAAAAAAAGAAGGAAGACAACGATCTAGCTCATTGATCTCTATGTTGTTGCAGGCCACGGGAACTAGTCTCTGTGGCGAGCGGCGATGAGCACTTTCTTGTCCACAAGATGCTGCTTGAGAGCATCCACGGATTCCTCCACCAGCCTTCTGCGCTCGATGCGCAGCATGGCATTCTCGTCCATAAGTTTCTCTACGATGACGCCGGTCCTCTTCAACAATTCAGTAGTCTCCTCCTGCTGCTCCGCACTTCCGGTGATCTTCGCCCTCAGCAGGTCGCACTCGGCCCAGAGCTTTGCATTGCTCTCATTTAGTTGCCGGATGACGTCCGCAAAAGAGGCTTTCATGTCATCCTGCAACCTCGCCCGGCCGGAGATCTGATCCATCTGGCTATGGACGATTGCCTGCATGCGTCTATAAGAGTCCTCACCTGGCCGCGAGACACAAGGATGCCGCGGCACGGGAGGACATTTGTGCTGCATTCGCGGCGCGGCGGGACATCTCTTCTGCTTTCGCGACGTGGCCGGACCAGTCTGCCGTATCGACGGTGCGGCGGGACCTGCGTGCTGCTTCGGCGGTGCGCGGGACCTCTGTGCTGCTACGGCCGTGCGGCGGGACATGCCGGCTGCGTTCGCAGCGAGGCGGGACATCTCTTGTGCTTCCGCTTCCATGCTCGCATCTCCCTGGTGGCAATCTCTCGACCCAGAACTCACGCTGGCCATGGCAGACGCAAAGGGAACGATGATGAATGACTTTGTTTTATTGGATGAGGAGTTGAGGAGGAATGTGCAGTCATCTTGGAGCAGTAGTATTTATAACCGAGTAGTAATACACTCCTAAGTGGGAAACCGTTTAGGTTTTGATCGATGTAAACAGGTTTGCAATTTGGAATGTGACGGGACGCATGCTCAAAATTTACTGGCGGTTATAAGTGCGGCACTATTTTCGGAAGGCGTAATGTGGGCATGTACGCCTTCTCGGCCGCGTACATGGCGTTTGCACCATAGGGTGCACCGCAATAGGTAATGCCAGCATACGTCTTATTCCAACAACCGTGCGTGCTCGTTATTACCATCGTGCATGCTTCTTTTAATTAGAATGTGTGTGCCCATCTAGCACACACACATTGATCTATCTAACTGTTTCAGTTTGTTGTGGCTAATCACAAATAGTTCATCCATGTGAAGTGTACGTCACAATCGCAGACACTTTGATCTGGCTGACCCGTTTCTATTATGTTGCCTAATCGCAAATAGTTAATCCTTCTGAAGCGTATGCCCTCAATCACACACACCTTAATCTGGCTGACCATTTCTTTTGTGTTGCCTAATCACAAACATTACATCCGAGTGAACCGTATACTGTATATCGCACATGCCTTCATCAGGCTACCCATTTCTTTTGTTCCGCCTCATCACAAACAGTTCATTGGACTGAACCGTATGCCCTTCATCACACACGCAACTAAAATCTGAACCGTATTTGATGGCTCCGCCATTGCAAATGTTTTCCACCTTTTTTGACAGTTCTTTTACACCACTGTTTACGATTATTGCATCGCACACAGTTTCGTCGAAGGGTTTCCGAACGTAGTGTTGCGTTAGCAGCATCCTGCAGTAGTGACGCTTTGATCATTTCATCAAAGCGAATGTTCCAACTCCGAGATGCTTGCACTAGCCCATAGATGGAGCGCTGGAGCTTGCATACCTTGTCAGCATTCTTAGGATCGACAAAACCTTCCGGCTGCATCATATACAATTCTTTCTTAAGGAAACCATTAAGGAATGTCGTTTTGACGTCCATTTGCCATACCTCATAATCATAGAATGCGGCAATTGCTAACATGATTCAGACGGACTTAAGCTTCGCTACGGGTGAGAAGGTCTCATCGTAGTCAACTCCTTGAACTTGTCGATAACCCTTAGCGACAAGCCGAGCCTTATAGATGGTCACATTACCATCCGTGCCAGTCTTCTTCTTAAAGATCCACTTATTCTCTATGTCATGCCAATCATCGGGCAAGTCCTCCAAAGTCCATACTTTGTTCTCATACATGGATCCTATCTCGGATTTCATGGATTCAAGCCATTTGTTGGAATCTGGGCCCGCCATCGCCTCTTCATAGTTTAAAGGTTCATCGTTGTCTAATAACATGATTTCTAGGACAGGGTTACCGTACCACTGTGGTGTGAAACGTGTCCTCGTGGACCTACGAAGTTCAGTAGCAACTTGATCCGAAGTTTCATGATCATCAACATTAACGCCCTCTCTAGTCGGTGCAGGCACCACAGAAACATCTTTTTGTGTTGCGCTACTCTCCGGTTCAAGAGGGGGTACCTCATCAAGTTATAATTTCCTCTCACTTACTTCTTTCGAGAGAAACACTTTCTCCAGAAAGGATTCATTCTTGGCAACAAAGATCTTGCCTTCGGATCTGAGGCATTGGTGGGTCACTACTCGCAAACACATCCACAAAACACACTGCCAAGCTTTTGACTTGGCAGTGAGCTCGGTATGCTGGAGCCTTTGGATATAGAGAAACGACCGTGTGTTTCGCAATACTTCTAGTTGGATGAGTGCTATGGACCTAGTCACGAAAATCTTTGAGGAGCTACATTTATGGACCCTAGCAGGAGGGAGAGGAATCAGCGTGTGGTGTGAGTAGTAGCGTGAGGTAGCAGGGGTAGGAGTTGGAGTGTCATTTTGCCTTAGCCGTCATGTGGCTTTGAGGCTTCATTTCTTGTACATACTCTTTCTATTTTCTATAAATTTACGATACGCATTTTGCGTATTCTTAAAAAAATTAATTTTTTTCATGGAAAAACCTAGAGAAAATAAGAAAAAAAAAGCCATAAACATGGATTTTTTTCCTTACTTTTTCTCATTCCGAATTATGCCTCTCGTGAAAGCAAATATGTGCCTTCACGAGAAGCAAATTTGTAACTCTAGCAGAAGCAAAAAAAATGATCTTTTTCCTTTCCAAGAGGCATAGATGTGTCTTTTGTGGAAGCAAACATGTACCTCCATGAGAGAAAAATATGTGCCTCAAGCTGAAAAAAAATATAGAAAACATCATATATAAAGATCATATAGTTAGGGTAACACGTGTACGAGACGCAGTGCAGTACAAAGACACAAGAGGTAGTACAAAAAGGCCAAATATTTCACCTAGCCGGCCTTGACTCTATCAGCAGCAGGCCCAGGTTTTTACTACTTGTGGATTTTGATCTCTCTTTGCTCGGCCCGATCTGACATAAGCGCAGAAAACAGAAACCTGGCCCATGCGGCGACTATTCCCACGGCGGCGGCCACCAAACGCCACGCCACGCCACGGCAAGCGCGGGCCACCGCGCGTACGGGCTGCGCCCGGCGCGATCGGCAGCGAGATCGTGGGCGCCTCTTGTCACGAGATCCTCGGCCCCGTGGCCGTGGGAAGCGGCCGGATGGATCGTTCGCGCCGCTGCTGCTTCCTGTTGCCGTGCCGAGCGGAGCGCCTGATCGAGACGGCTTGTTTGATCGCGGCCGTCGTTTTCCCTCGGCCCGGACGTTGTATCTGTCTCGTGGTGGCACCCGCTGCGTGATCGAGACGTGGGGGTTGTTGTAATCGCCCGAGTGCAATCGCGCATCCGGCGCGAGAAGCAGACGGTTTTCCGACGCCGCAAGCAAAAATTGCGCGCTCGTGCTGCTGCCGGTGCCGGCACCCCGTACACCACAGTAGAGTTCTGGCGCCAATTTACTCCAGGTTAGTGCAGCGATGCGTACTTGCGGAAACGATAAGAACGCGCCAGGAAGGCCATGGTTCCTCGATCCCCAATCAACGGCGGTGCATCCGTGAAAGACATGGCGCGGTAAAGCGCTAGGCTACAAAACGTACGGTGCCACAGTAGCCGTAGCTAGCTGGACGATGGGTACAGGCACAGTCAACAGTACTAGTCACAAGGCGCCAGGCGCCAGACGCCCGGTACAAAGTACACTTCTTCTTTTTTGCTTTTTTTATTTAATTTTTTGAGGATCACTTCTTCTTTTTTTTTTCTTTGCTGGGAAAAGGTAGAGTACACTTGAGTGATGATGGGCCGGCCTGGCGAACATTTTCCTGTATCCGGGCTGAAGTGAACACATCACATTGACACCAAGTGGGGGGCTTCCATCGGCCCAAATAGCAACAGATTATTCTGCAAAGTTGTTACTACTTCACTACTGCAAAGGCCACGGCCACAAACAAGCTGGATACCACTGACTGCACTCCATAGGCCGTGGCCTAGTGCCCATATGAGTTCGTGGTAATGCCGTTTGTCAGGCGCTCGAATTTGGCGTTGCCTGACAGTATTTCCTCCACGGCTTTCTGAAAACAGAGCAACAAATCAGTGATATCCACACACACACACACCCAACAGAGAGCATCGGTGACAGAAGTTCAAATGAATCCATAGTAGTAATAACACTTTTGTACCTCGATGCATGTCAAAGTATACTGCACGTCACTGTCTGAAATTTGGTAGTGAGTGACAAGTCTGACGCTGCAAATTAAGGGGGTTCAAAATGGAGGGTTAAAAGTTAGCATTATCAAGCATACATCATACTCCGTATGTAATAAGAGCGAGTTTCTTTTAGATACAGTCTGAAGTATTAGTTAGAGGCCAGTACAGGCACAAGGATGCTTATTATACTGAGCAGCTGGGCTTGACAATACTACTAAGGAGTGAAAAAAAAGCAGTTGAGCGAACTGAATTGAACCTCTTGGAGCTTGCTGGCATTGCAAGCACATTGCGCTGTTCCAGGACTTGACAGAGTTTGTCAGGTGTTATGCGTGGATCCGCAATATCAAAGAATACCTAGAGAATACATCTCCCAGGGTTATAAACATGATATTTAAAGGCGACATATTTCAAAACCAATAGATGGACTTGCTGGCTAACCATGTTGGTCTCCACTGAAGCTAAATCAACTGTAAACTGTTTAATTTTCGTCAGACCATCTGAACAATTGGAAAGACAGACAAATTCAGGGTTGTATGACTTCGTGATATCGATAGAAGATTTGTGAATCCACATGGAAAAGATCAAATGGAACCTGCTAAAACTTTGGCCTTCCTATGGTCATCGGCAAGCTTGCCTACGGTGTCGCGAACCGCAAGATAGGCAGCAGCACAGAGAATTCCAACCTGCCTCATTCCACCACCTAGTGTCTTCCTAAGAATCTTAGCCTGAAAGTATTGTTCAGAGTTCAGTTACATGTTCTCTTAAGCTTAGTACTCCCTCCGATCCAAATTAATTGACGCAGCTAAGTAGCAAAATATCCGTCGTCACCTTGTCTATGAAGGCCTTCGAACCAACAATAACTGATCCAACAGGAGCGCCTAAACCTTTTGATAGGCATACCTGCAGTTCGACGTTCAACAGATAAGTACAGTCACACAGCCAACATTAATGTAGCCTATCCTTATGTTGGTTGCATAATCCAACGTTGCAACAAGCAAATTGAGATGTACCGAAACTGAATCAGCAGCTCTCACAAGTCTATGAACAGGAACTCCGAGTGCCTGACACGACGACAGCAATGGAAAATGTCAGGAGAAG
Organism: Triticum urartu; assembly: GCF_003073215.2. Classification (NCBI taxonomy): domain Eukaryota; kingdom Viridiplantae; phylum Streptophyta; class Magnoliopsida; order Poales; family Poaceae; genus Triticum; species Triticum urartu. Next base: position 608,013,322 of record NC_053023.1, read on the forward strand.
ATACGCAGGGTTCGTACTTAGTCATGCCGGTTTATTGACCACATGCTGTACTACTTACCACGGAAGCGTTAAAAATACGAGCTCCGTCGATATGAAGCTTCAAGCCATGGCTTTTACCAACCTCACCAACCTTGTCGGTGTACTCTACAGACAGACACTTTCCGCCAGTGCTGCAGCAACAAGAAGAAAATTATGAACCAGAGTCAGGTAAAAACTAGTACAGTACCATTCTGATCAGTAACATGAGCAACATGCATCAGGGAGCAACTCACTTTCCGTGTGTGTTCTCCAAGCAGATGAGCCTGGTGGTGGGATAATACATGGCCCCGTCCGGATGCCTGATGGCAGCAACGATCTTGTGGATGTCCATGGTGCCGTCGGGGTTGTTGGGCACGGTCCTGGGGTGGACGCCGCCGAGGGTGGAGATGCCCCCGTTCTCATAGATGTGGATGTGGGAGTTGTCCCCGAGGATGACCTCGCTGCCCCTGGTGTCGCAGTGCGCGAGGACGGAGACGAGGTTGCCCATGGTGCCCGAGGGGACGAACAGGGCGGCCTCCTTGCCCATGATCCTGGCCATCTCCGCCTCGAAGCGCTGCGCGGTCGGGTCCGCGCCCAGGACGTCGTCGTCCACCTCCGCCGCGGCCATGGCGGCGCGCATGGCCTCGGATGGCTTGGTGACCGTGTCGGAGCGGAGGTCCACCACCTTGGTCACCATCCTGCCTGTGTGGCTGTGGCTCGAGCTCACGCTTCAGCAGGATCACGTACGACTCGGGAACTAGAATGAGCGATACGAAGCGTTCTGTTAGCAGCGCACTGTAAATCTTGGATGCACCAGTGGTGCAATTTTCGTTCGGTAACAAAACAAAAAATTTCATGCCAAATCAACATGTAGCAAGCTGTGAACTAATCAACTCCCACACGGAAAACCAAAAAGGAGACGTCATTTTTTTTACATTGCACAGGAGTGCCCGGAACTTGGCACGCAATGGACAGACACGGCCTCCACGGCTCCGGTCACACGCGCACACGCCAAATGTGTGCAGGTGTAGCCAGGAAGGATGCATACAACTCTATCCGTCCAACAACCACAAACTTTGGCGCCTTTTTGGGGACCATGCTGGTGCATGTCACACATTTCCTCTGAGATTTTTGGAAAGCGGCGAAAGGATGAACACCCGCACGGCGGCTCCAAGAACAATGGAACCGCGCATCGCAGGGTATCGTCGTTCAGAAACAAACAGATGTTTAGCAATCGTCTACTCCTATACATGGCACGAAACGAGGAGGAGAGGAGACGAGTGCACGCGCGTTCATCATCAATCGGCAATAAAACAGTGAATAAAACTTGGTAGGAGAGGATGAAGAGGGGGATCTGAGGAACTGCGGCGCACCAGAATCCTTGGAGATGGAGCCCGAGCCGAGGCGGATAGGAAGAATTGCGGGCGAGAGAAGAGCTGAGTGGAGAGTGGAGTGGTCCGTCTGGCTTCGGAGCTGGCCCTGGCCGCTGCGGAGTCGCGCTTTATACATGACGACGAGGGCCGGGCGCCGCCTGCCAGAGGAAGAGGAGCTGGACGAGACGCCGTCGCGCGATCAGCCACGCCGGCCTCTTGACCACTCGTTGTCACGTGCCCGCGGGCGCCTCCACGTAGGACGGCGCTGGGCCGTTGCTTTTCTTGGCCGCCTCCTTCCATCCATCCAGCTGTGGGTGATGTGCACTTGACCTAGTAGAATCCTAGTAGTAGATGCGTCACGTCCTCCAACTCCAAAGGTGCCGGAGAAGGGAAGAGACCAAGCAAATCAGCCTAGTGCCGGCTGTGCAAATTGGCTGGGACGACGCCTAAATAAAAATCCAATACCGAATGGTCGGTCTGCGTCGGCCTACTCAGCTCACACAAAGATACCAAGTGGCAGAATAAGAATATTCACTACGCAAACGCCGCCAACGAGAACTCATCTCTCGTTCCAGTTTGTACACTTGCACCGTGGAAATGTTCTCTGAAAGAGGCACGCACTCGAAAGTACGCATTTCACCTTTCGATCAGGCTACCAGCGACACACGTTTGTTACATGCGTGGCAAGTTGCGAGTAAGGCTCTGGCTTCACTGGAGGCCATCTTCCATGGACCATCCACATGCGTCAATCAAGAATTCTGCAAGACTCTCTCACTTGTCCCGTAGCATTGTCCAAAGTGCATGGTCTCAGAATACAAGTTGGTTTTGGTGGCCTCGCTTGCGACCGGGGTCCTAGCTAGCTAGCTAACGCTAGGCCACCAGATTTTTGCCTTGCATTTCACAAGGTGGCGGCCGAGAATGCAAAAGGTAACTAACAACGTACGGCGCAGCTGATGAATCATCGTTATCACACCAAGTGTCAGTCCAAACCAAAAAAACGCGCACAAGAGTGGACGTATGTTTTTCTCTCTCTTCTTGCTATCTTGATGATGATGATGATGTGAGCTCAGAGCATCTCCAATGACGGCGCCAAAAGTGCGTGCATGCTCATTTAGCGTGTAGCGAAGTTTTCGCGCGCTCCAGCGGAGGCGGGAAACAAGCACGTGCGGGAGAAAGCTGGCGGTCACGCAATAGATTTGATGCATCGCTTCCGACGCATGTGTAAATTGCGGCGCTCGCCACACGCGCTCCTCCCCGCTTCGTCTGCTTCCTCACCGCTTCAGCACCCCGCCATCGACCCGCCACCATCGCGCCACCATGCCGCCGGACATCTTCGGGCTACCGCGGCGTCCGCGAGCGCCCCTCCGACGTGTACTACGCTAAGATCCGGTCCGGCGACATCCGCCTCGGCCTGGACACGTTCGAGACCGCGCACGAGGCTGTCTGCGCGTACGACGCGGCGGCGTGGCGCCTAGAGAGGCCTCGCTCGCAGCTGAACTTTCACGACGTTTACACGCGTGAGCAGGCGCAGGCCGTCGTCCCTCCGCCTCGTCTTATAACAGACCTGGACCGTCAGGAACACCGTCGGCGGCAGCGCCGCCTACTCATCGCCGAGGAGGACGAGCGAGCCATAGCAGAGGGGTGCCGACACCACCCGAAGGATGTCGCCAACGAGAACGCCTTCTGGGCGAAGAGAACGGCAAAGCGCCGCGCGGAGCGGGCGGACAGGCGTCGGCGGAATGCACTGGGCATATCGCAGTGCGATCTCGTTAACGCCGGTGGGAAGTCGTTCTTCTCGTCAGACGATGATCGTTGGGATGACGTGTGGATCTCTACCTCGGACAACACCAGCGAGGGTGATGATGATGAGGACGTCTCGAAGTAGGTTCTAGTTACACCGTAGCTTTTATCTAGTTGCACCGTAGTTTTATTGTTGCACCATAGTTTTATTGTTGCACCATAGTTTTTTTATCTATCTATGCTATGAACTATGTAAGATATCTATGTATCGTTTTTATCTACGTTGAAATATGTATTTTTTTTATCTATGCAAAATATCTATGCACCGTAGTTCAGAGTGTTTGTGCGAGAGCGTGCACTGTATTTTAACGCACCTGTTGAAGCTACACGCGGGCGTTAAATTTATCGCGGCCGCTGGAGCCAGCGCTCCTTGCCGCACCAAATCAGGCGATTAACATGCTGCAAACTGATTTTTAGCACGCCACGCATTAGACGGCTGTTGGAGATGCTCTCAATCGCCGGTGCTGAGTAGCTTCACAGCTGGCGGATAGAGTTGGGCTGGACGACCCGTGCACGGCCACCTCCTGCACGTCCAGTACCGGATCAGCCTTTTGAATCAGCATGATAGGCCACCGCGTGCTTCTTTGCTTGGCTGGTTCCTCGTTCCTGCAAAACACTCGTGAATCGTGTTGGTGCCGTCTGATGCAAGTGTCGTGGTAGGTCCACTAGTGTACGTGGACTCTCCATCCAAGCACACCTGATCCTTTTTTCCTTCGGAAATCACTTAGATCTTTAACCAACCAGCGGCACAAGCACCCGTAAAATAAACAAACACCCCTGCAAAATAAAGAAATCACATCGAAGTTTCTCGGGACTGGGCGTGCCACGCGCCCACGCCGCAGCATGCTACTATCATGGTGGGGCTAGCCTGTCGTAGTTGATCATGGATAAAAAGTTATCGACACCATGGTTCTGCTGGATCAGTGCACTGGTGAAGAAGACAAAGCTGAAGGACCAAACTGCAAATAAAGCCGCCAACACTGACGAACCAGTAGACCCTACAAACCATGACCTTCTGGTCATAAGGGCATCTCCGAGGAGGACCCTTAAAACGCCTACAACCGTCTGAACCGAGTTATCTAGACGCAGTTTGTCATCCAACGCGGTACCCCATCGGTCTGCGGACTAGCTCGGTTGTCTGAAATCCCGAAAACCAGACGTGAACAAAGGGACGCTTTGCAGGAGTGTGGACTACCGTCACGTAGGATTCAGACACTCCCGGCCCACTAAAATCCCCTCCCTGGTCCACTTCTCTTCCACTCCAAGCCCCTCTCCTTCTTTGCATCTGCACCCTCCTCATTCGGCGTCGCCACTGCACCACTTCAGCTATTTCCCAGGCATCCTCGCACGTCCACAGCCCCCACCGACATGCCTGCCCCGCCTTGGAGTACGCCGCCATCCACCCAGGTACCCTCCGCCCCATGCCGATGCCATCCATGGTGGACACCACGCCCAACAAGTGTTCGGTTAAATGTCGTAGAGCTTTTTTTTATTGAACTTCTCATGATTTTCTAGAGTAAGCATGATGGCGGGGTACTTGGTGATGGAGGATAAGTTGTTGTGCGATGCGTGGAAGGTTGTATCACTTTGTAGGCACGAGGCAAGGGGGGGCGATGTTTTGGCAAAAATCATGTGCTTCGTTTCTAGAGTAAATGCACTACGCACCCTATGACTTGCACATGATCCATGATCGTAGTGTGAAGTCGCTAGCCCATTGGTGATACATCATCTCCAACTCTGTCATAAAGTTTTACGGTGTGGCTACATGAGTGGAGAGAATGTTTCAGGCTTGTCAACCATGGAGATATTAAGTTTTTCTTTTTGTTGCTCTACATGCACTAGTAGAAAACAGGGCTTTGGTTGGAGCCTGCCAAGCCCATTAGTTCCGGTTCAGTCAAGAACCGGGACCCATGGGGGGCATACGTCCCGGTTCGTGTGCCCAGGGGCCCGGCCGGGCCTCGGAAGGCATTTGTCCCGGTTTATGTGGACCCATTTGTCCCGGTTCTAGGCACGAAACGGGACCAATAGGCCTCGCTCCTGGCCCACAGCCTTTGGTCCCAGTTCATGCCTAGAACTGGGACAGAAGGGGGGCCTTTAGTCCCGGTTCCAACCACGAACCGGGACAAATGAGTTGTCTATATATACCTCCTCGCCGGCGAGCAGAGCACTCCACACTGCTCTATTTTTTTAGCCGGCGAGGGGAGGGCATTTGGGTGCTCTAGCTCACCTTCTATGCACATGAGGTGTTTGATGAAATGCCCGAGCCATCCTAGTTAAGTTTTCTCCTCTCGAAGCTCGACCTCCAAGATCCATTTTCTCGGAGATTTGCATAGGTTTAGCGGTTCGTCACGTCCCGTCCCCGTCTTCACCGCCGTCGATCGCCCACGCTGATCTCGTTGCCGACACCACCGTGGTGAGCCTCTTGTTCTTATCTTCTTTCTAAAAGAAAAAATTCTTACTTTAGATAGATACTTGTCTAATTTTCTTACTTTTGACACACATAATTATAGATAATGCACGCAGGTGAACCGGCAATGGATGTACGGTGATGGACACAACTCCGAGTACATTAAGGGCCTGCATTATTTTCTCGAAGTGGTTGAGGCAAACAAGCAGAATGGTTTTATGTGTTGTCCATGCCCTATATGTGGGAATACGAAGTCTTACTCTAACCGGAAAATCCTTCACACCCACCTGCTTTATAAGGGTTTCATGCCACACTATAATGTTTGGACGAAGCACGGAGAAATAGGGGTTATGATGGAAGACAGCGAAGAAGAAGAGGACGATGACAACTATGTGCCCCCTGAATACCGTGATGCTGCAAAAAGGGAAGCTGCTGAAGATCAAGAGGAACCAGACGATGTGCCCGAGGATGAAGATCTCCGTCGGGTCATTGTTGATGCAAGGACACAGTGCGAAAGTCAAAAAGAGAAGCTGAAGTTCGATCGCATGTTAGAGGATCACAAAAAAGGATTGTACCCCAATTGCGAAGATGGCAACACAAAGCTCGGTACCGTACTGGAATTGCTGCTGTGGAAGGCAGGGAATGCTGTGCCTGACAAAGGATTTGAGAAGCTACTGAAAATATTGAAGAAGAAGCTTCCAAAGGATAATGAATTGCCCGACAGTACGTACGCATCAAAGAAGGTCGTATGCCCTCTAGGATTGGAGGTGCAGATGATACATGCATGCCCTAATGACTGCATCCTCTACTGCGGTGCGTACGAGGATTTGAACGCGTGCCCGGTATGCGGTGCATTGCAGTATAAGATCAGACGAGATGACCCTGGTGATGTTGACGGCGAGCCCCCCAGGAAGAGGGTTCTTGCGAAGGTGATGTGGTATGCTCCTATAATACCACGGTTGAAACGTCTGTTCAGAAACGAAGAGCATGCCAAGTTGATGTGATGGCACAGAGAGGGTCATAAGAAAGACAAAAAGTCGAGAGCACCCACTGACGGGCCGTAGTGGAGAAAAATCGAGAGAAAGTACTGGGTTGAGTTTGCAGGTGACCCAAGGAACGTATGGTTTGGTTTAAGCGCGGATGGCATTAATCCTTTCGGGGAGCAGAGCAGCAATCACAGCACCTAGCCTGTGACTCTATGTATGTATAACCTTCCTCCTTGGATGTGCATGAAGCGGAAGTTCATTATGATGTCAATTCTCATCCAAGGCCCTAAGCAACCCGGCAACGACATTGATGTGTACCTAAGGCCATTAGAAGAACTTTTATAGCTGTGGAATGGAAACGGTGTATGTGTGTGGGATGAGCACAAACAGGAGGAATTTAACCTGCACGCGTTGCTGTTTGTAACCATCAATGATTGGCCCGCTCTCAGTAACCTTTCAGGACAGACAAACAAGGGATACCACGCATGCACGCACTGTTTAGCTGACACCGAAAGTATATACCTGGACAAATGCAGGAAGAATGTGTACCTGGTCCATCGTCAATTTCTTCCGACCAACCATGAATGTCGAAAGAAAGGCAAGCATTTCAAAGGTGAGGCAGATCACCGGAAGAAGCCCGCCATGCGTACCGGTGATCACGTAGTTGCTATGGTCAATGATTTACACGTAATCTTTGGAAAGGGTCCCGGCGGACTCGCTGTTCCGAATGACGTCGAGGGACGCACATCCATGTGGAAGAAGAAATCTATATTTTGGGACCTACCCTACTGGAAAGTCCTAGAGGTCCGCTCTTCAATCGACGTGATGCACGTGAAAAAGAACCTTTCTGTGAATCTGCTAGGCTTCTTGGGCGTGTATGGGAAGACAAAAGATACACCCGAGGCACGGGAGGACCTGCAACGTTTGCACGAAAAAGACGGCATGCCTCCAAAGCAGTATGAAGGTCCTGCCAGCTACGCTCTTACCAAAGAAGAGAAGGAAATCTTCTTTGAATGCCTGCTCAGTATGAAGGTCCTGAATGGCTTCTCGTCGAATATAAAGGGAATAATAAATATGCCAGAGAAAAAGTTCCAGAACCTAAAGTCTCATGACTGCCACGTGATTATGACGCAACTGCTTCCGGTTGCATTGAGGGGGCTTCTACCGGAAAACGTCCGATTAGCCATTGTGAAGCTATGTGCATTCCTCAATGCAATCTCTCAGAAGGTGATCGATCCAGAAATCATACCAAGGCTAAGGAGTGATGCGGCGCAATGTCTTATTAGTTTCGAGCTGATGTTCCCACCATCCTTCTTCAATATCATGACGCACGTCCTAGTTCATCTAGTCTACGAGATTGTCATTCTGGGCCCCGTATTTCTACACAATATGTTCCCCTTTCAGAGGTTCATGGGAGTCCTAAAGAAATATGTCTGTAACCGCGCTAGGCCAGAAGGAAGCATCTCCATGGGCCATCAAACAGAGGATGTCATTGGGTTTTGTGCTGCTTCATTCCTGGCCTTAAGAAGATAGGTCTCCCTAAATCGCGGTATGAGGGAAGATTGACTGGAAAAGGCACGCTTGGAGGGGACTCAATAATATGCAGGGATGGGCATTATTGGTCTCAAGCACACTACACAGTCCTACAGAACTCTACCTTGGTGACCCCGTATGTCAATGAACACAAGAACATTCTGCGCTCCAAACACCCGGAGCAGTGTGACGACTAGATTACATGTGAACACAACAAGACTTTTAGCAGTTGGTTGGAAACACGTCTCAGAGGTGACAACACTATTTGTGATGAGCTGTACTCGTTGTCCAGGGGACCATCTTTGACTGTACTGACTTACAAAGGATAGGACATAAATGGGAATACATTTTACACGATCGCCCAAGATCAAAAGAGCACCAAGCAAAACAGCGGTATCCGCTTTGATACAGCAACCGAGAGGGGAAAGGACACATATTATGGTTACATAGTGGACATATGGGAACTTGACTACGCACATGATTTTGAGGACCCTTTGTTTAAGTGCAAATGGGTCAATCTGTCAGGAGGCGGGGTATAGGTAGACCCACAGTACGGAATGACAACAGTGAATCTGAACAATCTTGGGTACACTGACGAACCGTTCGTCCTAGCCAATGATGTGGCACAAGTTATCTATGTGAAGGACATGTCTACCAAACCGAGAAAAAGAAAAGATAAGGAAGCGAATACATCATACGATGAGCCAAAGCGCCACATAGTTCTTTCAGGAAAAAAGGGACATCATGGAAGTGGAGGGCAGGACAGACATGTCCAAAGATTATCAAAAGTTTCATGAAATTCCTCCCTTCAAAGTCAAGGCTGACCCAAGCATCCTGATAAACGATGAAGATTATCCATGGTTACGGTGCAATAAGCAAAGGACACAAGCGAAGAAAAAGTGAAGACTTTCTCTCCACAACTATTATGATGATACCATGCCAACTTTCAACCTTTTCGTAGTTCATTTGAAATGTGTGTTGTAATAGACGAGTTTTTGTATGAAACCCTGATATCTCGATACAGATTGTCGGTTTTGTACATGAAGTGCATCCAGTTTTTGCCGTAACCTTCTCAACTTTTCAGCACATGCTATGTGGGTGAAATGATGATACCATGCCAACTTTCAACCTTTTCGTAGTTCATTTGAAATGCTTTTCAATTTCAGGGTCTTATAGCTCAAAAAAATCAGTAAATGCATGAAAAATAACAAATGAAGGAACTAAAGGAATCAACTAAAAAGGACGGTACTAAAGCTTTTATAAACCTCTAGTATTATTGAAACTAAAATTATATAGAATTTATGCAACTAAAATTATCAAAGTATTTTCTGTTCAAAACATTAAAAGCAAAAAGAACTTTCATAAAATAAATACAAAAAGCAAAAAATAAAATAAAATAAATAAGTAACAAAATAAACTTTTATAAATAAGTAGAAACAAAACAAAATAAAATAAATAAGTAGAAACAAAATAAAATAAAATAAAATAAACTTTTATAAAATAAATAAGTAGAAACAAAATAAAATAAACTATAATAAAATAAAATAAATAAACCTTTAATGAAATAAATAAAAATAGCAACAGTAAGTATTTTGTTGTAAGTAGAAACAAAATAAAAAACAAAGAAACAAAAAAAATGGAAAAAATATAAATATGCAACCTACTGGGCCACCACGACCTGAATATGACTAGAAACCCGATCATGGGCCAGGATCCAGGCCCGCTACAGGCCCAGTAGGCCCACAAGCACATAGTGTCAGGTTAGGCCCGAAAGCCTGCTATTGAGAGGAGCTCGAGAGGGTTGGCGCAACAACGCTTATAACCCACTCTCGAGCTCTCTCAGCTAGCGAGGTGGGACTAAACTTTTGACGCGGGCAGCACAAGGCCTTTGGTCCCGGTTGGTGGCTCTAACCGGGACTAAAGGGGTGCATTGGTACCGGTTCGTGGCACCAACCGGGACCAAAGGGTGGCATTGGTGCCACCAACCGGGACCAAAGGTTTCTACTTCCCGCCCTTTCGGCTGCTGAAAAGAGACCTTTGGTCCCAGCTGGTGGCACCAATCGGGTCCAAAGGGGCGTATTAGTCCCGGTTCCTGCCTCTAACCAGGACGAATGCTGAGTGTATATAAGCAGGACTTGTCAAATTTTTCATTCAGTTCTTTGATCCGCCTCTCCGCGCCCTGCCTCTCTGCCGCCGAACACCTCGACGCCGCGAGGCTGCCGGACCTCGACGCCGACGCCGTCGCCACGCCCTGCCTGCCCCGACACCGATGCCGTGCGCCCCTGCCCTGCCCCAATGCTGATGCCATGCGCCCCTGCCTCGCCCCGCCCCTGCCTCGCCCCTGCCCTGCCCCGATAACGCCGCCGTGCGCCCCTGCCTCGACCTCACCGCCGCCGCCGTGTTCCCCTGCCTCGACCTTGACGCCAACTCCGTCGCGCCCCTGCCCTGCCCCGATGTTGCGCCGCGCCCCTGCCCTGCCGTCAACGCCGTCGCACCACTGCCCGCCGGACAGGACGGTACTGCCTCCCACCCCTCTCCTCCGTCCTTCCTCCATGTATGTGATGATGGTGAAGTTGGTTTAGTGCAAAATTTCAGAGAATTGCATGTTTTCAGCCATGTCCGCAAGGTGTTTGATGAAATGCTAGGGCTAGCTAGGGAACTTTGTTTTACGTGAAACTTGGCAGGATGATGTCTCCTTGGATGTTAGTGAAGATGGTCAAGTTGGTTTGATAAAAGGAAAAACTTGTTAGTGCTCAAAATTCAGAATTATTTTAGTAAGGAAGATGTATGCATGTATGGATGGATGGATCGATATGGATGTATATACAAAATGTTCATATATGATGTTTTTTTGTTCATATTGTGTACGTATTCTTCTTCCTCTTCTTATTTTTTATCGGGTATGTCGTTGTTGATATACCCCCCCTCCCCGATAACTTTTAGTAACTACTACTTAGAAAGTGTTTAACATAATTAGTTAGAAAAATAATAGAACTAGTTAAACTAGTTTATTTTTAGTAACTGCTTAGTAGTTGAACTAGTTGATTTAATAAAACTAATTTATTTTACTATAGAAATAGTTTATTTTTAGTAAGTACTACTTTATTTTATTTATAGTAAGTGCTTATTAGTTGAACTAGTTGATTTAATAAAACTACTTTATTTTACTATAAAAATAGTTTATTTTTAGCAAGAAAATTAATAGAACTAGTTTATTTTTTTAGTTCAAGCAATTATTTCCGCATCGACGTCGACGATGCCTATCTCGCATCCTCGTCGTCAACTCGGCGGAGGAGGCCGGCTTGATCAGATGGGCCATGTCCCGAACTAGGTTTCGCCGGGCTGGTATTGGGAGGTTCTACCTTCCGGGGGGCGTAGGTTGGTGAGGAGCCGGCCCGTCGTTGACCCGATCCTTATTTGGTGGCGGTCGCGTGGGCTAGTGACGGTGCCGAGGCTTCCGGACACCGCGGAGGTGGTACATCACCGTGTCAGCGAGGAGGACGAGCACGTCCGTCGCTATATGGTTGCGTTGGAGGGCAGGTTCGGCAATACCTGGCAGGTTCTTTAGGGATCTCACTGGAGCTATGATCCTGTGATGGTTCCTTCTCTTTGGGTGTCCACCACCCGCGTCGATACCCGTCGGGCTCTATGGTTCTAGCTGTATTAGCGATGCTATATGTATGATAGTATTCGAGGTGTATTAGTGATAATATTCGACGATGTACGGACACAAAAGATGATGTAGTTTTTCTTATAATTGAATGCATGCTAATTTGAATACTACTTTATTTTACGATTTGGTTTTGCTTATTGAATGCTCAAATTGGAAAACTACTCATACTTTGAATGCTAAAATTGGAGAGCACTATGCAAGGCGTATGCATTTGATTAGTTGATAGCTCATAGGGTTTTTGTTTTTGTAGAAATATAGGAGCCCCTCCATCATCCCCGTCGTCGTCCTCGTCACCGACCCCCCTCCGACCTCGAGGTGAGACCAGCCAAATCTCCATGTTAATATGAGTCCTATAAGATATTTTGAAATGTTTTTGCTCATATTTTCAACCATTGAGAATTAATGGCCATCAAGTTTGAATGCTCATATGATGTAGAAGTTTAATATTTGAATTATGAACATAGGAAATGTCATACTCGGACGATGAAAGTCTCCCGGGGGAGTGCGACTGGTGCCACGACGACCGAGGTCTGTGCGACAGGCCTCACCTAGATGAAGATCGACGCTTCAACATTAAGCTCGAGGAGACCTTCGATGTTGAAACGGTACGCAATGACGACAAGTGTTTTGTTTTCGTAATTAAGCATGACTTCAACTATTTCAACGTGTAATTTTCATCTTTATAATTCGACTAGCTTATCCCATGACATGCAAGACGCTATGTCTTGGAGAGGATGGGTTTTGAAGACCATGAAAGGATGGAAACAAAGAAAAATCACCTAAGGACCCATCATGGTATGGATTTCGAAGTAAAACTGTACAATTCTGAGAGCGCAACCCATTTTGGTTGCAAAAAATGGGAAGCACTTTGCAATATGTATGGTTTTCATGAGGATGTGCTTGTCACCATGGATCTTGGTGATCCTGAAATTGAGCATGACAATATGTACATTTGGGTCCTTGTTGATACGCCTCCAATTCTATCACTATGTGAGTTTCTCAAACATGGTTTTTAACTAATTTATATTGTTTATTTCAAAATAGTTGACAGCTTATTTCCATTGACAACTTATTTTCATTGTTCAAAGAATGTGCGGAAGATGGTAGACAAAACCCACTACACCGATGGCTCCGAATTAACTTATCAGGAGAAAAATCATCTGATCGCATTTTGTACTGATATTGAGAATTACAATATCTACAATCAAACTCATCAACATTATGGGCAATACGTGCCACTAGTGCACGTGTTGAACCACGGTAACTACCATGGAGATACCCTGGTAAGATTTTTTACTATTACGACATCTATGCATCTTTTGTGTACTTCTAAAACTAGTACATCATTGCTAACTATGAAGTTATTACTATGTTTTTCAACAAAGAATCCCGATGGATTGTGTGCCTCATTTGATGTATCAGAAAGGTAGCCTTGATGTTTTGAACATACATCCAGGTCATCCTACGAATATGAACTGTTCTTACCAGATTTCTAAAAGAAGTGGAGACATGCTAATGAAAGAATGGAAAAAATGTATGGACAGTCGTAAGGAGGTTCTTGGAAGCAAAAGGAAGCGAAGCGCAAGAATTGGAGACATGATGATCTCCATTCTCCATAATGGAGAGTCGGGGTCTATATTGTTTTATGCTATTTTACCTTAAAGAGGGTATTTAGGTCCTACCTAATATTGATGATCATGTGCTAAGAACAATTAAGTAGGGTTGGTTCGATGACTATGAGGATGATGACCGTATGACTTGTTATTAATAACGAGTAGAAGTTGTATGATGATGATTAGTAGGACTTGTTATTATGATGATGCATGATGCGAGCATGAAGAGTTATTATATATCAGTGGGTGAAATGAACATGGATTGGATTGAAGTTAAGGCACCATGAAAGTATTACAATCCAAACTTGATCAAGTTAGGATTAGTATTACTTTTGACATGCACCACATATTGCCTTCACTTCAATCTAAGCCATGTATAGGCATAGCAGTAGCGTTGGTAAACCAAGCACGGAGATAAGAGAGGACACTTATCTCTATTAGCTAGCTAACAACCTAAATTAACCCCCCAAACCCCAAAACCACCCCCTTTCAAAAAAACAAAAACCTCAGCTCTTGCTAGCTGCTGACGCGTGGATGCTTTTTGGTCCCGGTTGGTTCCACCAACCGGGACCAAAGGCCCTCCTGCCTGGGGTCGTTGCAGCGGCCATGTGGAGGCCCATCTGTCCTGGTTCGTGTAAGAACCGGGGCTAAAGGCCTAGGGCATTAGTAACGACCCTTTAGTCCCGGTTCGCTAACCGGGATAGATGGGCCTTACGAACCGGGACAAATGGCCCTTTTTCTACTAGTGATGTTGGTCAATTCATTGATTCACTCAATGTTACAACTTGATAAACATCGCTTTATATAGTCCGGACACGTTGTGTGTTGTACTAGAGGACCGTGGGTAGGTCATTTAGGCTCATACATTGTTGGATGAATCTTAAGGGAAATAGTACATGGGAGGACTTGTGCCGACTCTGATTAGAGTGTCGTTGATTTGGAATCGAAAAACTTGTTAAACATCTGGTTATCTCGGATGTAATATTTACATTTGAAATATTCTTGTACTAGAAATCTTATTGCATTGTACTACAGAAGTGAGACAGAAAAGACAAAGGAGAGGAAATCCGCTCACTGAAGGTGGGAGTGGATCAACCTCGGAGCCAAGTCTAGGGTGGGTGGATACAAAAAGAAGTTCAAGGTGGTGCGCATGCCCGAGCCTAATCCGCCGTCACGAGAGATCAATGTTGAAGTTCCGGCGTTGGCGGGAGAAGGCTCCAAGAATGGCCAATTATGGATTGGCGGTGGTACCATCCCTAAGGAGAACATTCCATAACTCTCCCACCTTTTTGCTAGAAGGACGAGATCACAACCTAATATAGAGTGCTTACCACAACCCGTGTTGTAGATGATTCAACAATTTCATGTATGATCTACTTCATTGATATTCCCCGTGATGGCTTCTTTGCATTGTAACGATGATGACCTTCTTCACATGGCGTACTATAGGTTCGCTTGGATTAAGAAACCAGAATCCGGCAAGAGGCGGATGCCAGTATGACATAAATGTAGGAAGTTATTCTTCATTAGCAGCATTTCATGGCTAGACAGTAGGAAGCCTTCCAGGCGTGGTTCGCGGCCTTCGATTCTTGTATGGAATTATTTTCTAGCCACACTTTCTATATCATTTAATACCCAATCAAAATATTTGGTTCCACTCATCTATGTTATATCATGTAACCTCACTTGCTAAAAAATAATTTGCATATCATGCGTGGTATGAGCGACACGGCTTCGTAGAATCTTCCTCCTCTTCCCGTTCTTCATACTTTCGGCTTTATAAGTATTTCAACTATTCAACCATTCATCTTACCATCACATATGCTTACCTTCTCATATTTACAGACCCCCCATTGGCTAGATCCAACATGTCGGTAGGTGCATCTACACATGGGCAAGCAAAGCCAAGTGATGCCTACTACGGCTTGTGGTGCTTCGACCTTCATGCAACAATGACTACTCTAGGTATTTGTCCATGGTTATGCTAATAAATTTGCAAACTCATGATTGGACTTCTCTTTTATTTGCATTCGAACTTGGAAACTCATGCATGTGCTAATGAACTGGTGTACTCATGTTGTGATTTCTCGTTGGTTTGCATTTCAATTTGAAAATCCATTATTGTGCTAATGAACTTGTAAGACTAATGATTGTGCTTATTTTTTATTTTCATTTGAACTTGACAATTCATGATTGTGCATTAGAACTTGGAAACTCATGATTGTGCTAATGAACTTGCAAACTCGTGATTGTGCTTCTCGTTGATTTGCATTTGAACTTGGAAACTCATGATTGTGCTAATGAACTTCTAGGTTTACGCCGAGGACGCCGACGATGGAGGAAATACATGCTATCGTGTTAGAGGTGGATCTCATTGCTTTGTTGGACCATCATTTGTTGTGAACTTCTCTTATGTCACTCATATCATGTTTGCTTGTAGTGATTGTTGGGGAACGTAGTATTTCAAAAAAATTACCTACGATCACGCAAGATCTATCTAGGAGAAGCATAGCAACGAGTGGGGAGAGTGTGTCCATGTACCCTCGTAGACCGAAAGCGGAAGTGTTTAGTAATGCGGTTGATGTAGTCGAACGTCTTCGTGATCCAACCGATCCAAGTACTGAACGCACGGCACCTCCGTGATCTGCACACGTTCAGCTCGGTGACGTCCCTCAAACTCTTGATCAAGTTGAGGCCGAGGGAGGGTTTCGTCAACACGACAGCGTGGTGATGGTGATGATGAAGTTACCGGCGCAAGGCTTCGCCTAAGCACTATGACAATATGACCGAGGTGCAAAACTATGGAGGGGGCACCGCACACGGCTAAGAGATTGTCTGTTGTGCCTTTGGGGTGCCCCCTGCCCCCGTATATGAAGGAGGGGAGGAGGAGGACGGCCAACAAGGGGTGCGCCAGGGAGAGGGGAGTCCTACTAGGACTCCAGTCCTGGTAGGATTCGGCCCCACCCTTTTTTTCCTTCTACTAGAGGGGGAAAAGGGGAAGGACAGGGAGTAGGAGAAGGAAAGGGTGGTGGCGCCCCCTTCTCAAGTCCAATTCGGCCTCCTCCCTTGTGGGGGCCGCACCAGCTGAAGGAAATATGCCCTAGAGGCAATAATAAAGTTGTTATTTACATTTCCTTATATCATGATAAATGTTATTATTCATGCTAGAATTGTATTAACCAGTAACTTAGTACATGTGTGAATACATAGACAAACAAAGTGTCCCTAGTATGCCTCTACTTGACTAGCTCGTTAAACAAAGATGGTTAAGTTTCCAAGCCATGGACATGTGTTGTCATTTGATGAATGGGATCACATCATTAGAGAATGATGTGATGGACAAGACCCATCCATTAGCTTAGCATAATAATCGTTCAGTTTTATTGCTGCTGCTTTCTTCATGACTTATACATGTTCCTCTGACTATGAGATTATGCAACTCCCGAATAACAGAGGAACACCTTGTTTGCTATCAAACGTCACAACGTAACTGGGTGATTATAAAGATGCTCTACAGGTGTCTCCGATGGTGTTTGTTGAGTTGGCATGGATCGAGATTAGGATTTGTCACTCCGTGTATTGGAGAGGTATCTCTGGGCCCTCTTGGTAATGCACATCAATATAAGCCTTGCAAGCAATGTGACTAATGAGTTAGTTACGGGATGTAGCATTACGGAACGAGTAAAGAGACTTGTCGATAATGAGATTGAACTAGGTATTGAGATACCGATGATCGAATCTCGGGCAAGTAACATACCGATGACAAAAGGAACAACGTATATCGTTATGCGGTTTGACCGATAAAGATCTTCATAGAATATGTGGGAGCCAATATGAACATCCAGGTTCCGCTATTAGTTATTGACTAGAGACATGTCTCGGTCATGTCTACATAGTTCTCGAACCCGTAGGGTCTGCACGCTTAACATTCGGTGACGGTCGGTATTATGAGTTTATATGTTTTGATGTACCGAAGATAGTTCAGAGTTCCGGATATGATCACGGACATGACGAGGAGTCTCGAAATGGTCGAGACATAAATATTGATATATTGGACGGCTATATTTGGAAACTGTTGGGGAACGTAGTAATTTCAAAAAAATTCCTACGCACACGTAGGATCATGGTGATGCATAACAATGAGAGGGGAGAGTGTTGTCTACGTACCCTCGTAGACCATTCGCGGAGCGTTATATCAACGCAGTTGATGTAGTCGTACGTCTTCACGATCCGACCGATCCAAGTATCAAAAGCACGGCACCTCCGAGTTTTGCACACATTCGGCTCGGTGACGTCCTCGCCTTCTCGATCCAGCAAGAGGGGCGAAGTAGTAGATGAGTTCCGGCAGCACGACGGCGTGGTGACGGTGTTGGTGAAGAACAATCTTCGCAGGGCTTCGCCTAAGCACTACGAAAACTATGACGGAGGACAAACTAGAGGGGACGGGGTTGCCGGCACACGGCTTGGTGTTTCTTGATCTGTCTTGGGTGCTAGCCCTACCCCTCTATTTATATGTTGAGCCTTGGGGTCGAAACTTGGAGTAAAAGCCTCCACAAAGTCGGTTTCACCCGAAAGGCAAGAGTCCTTCTCGGACTCCAGGGCCAGATGCCAGGGTTCCCGGCGTCTGGACCCAGATGCCAGGGACCCTGGCGTCTGGCCCCTGGACTCCGCAAAACTTCCTTTTGCGCTTTCCAAAAACCTTGTGGGCTATCCCCTTTGGCCCAAATAAAGTGTTCTCGTACCCAAACATTTCGGGAAACATCCGGAACCCCTTCCGGTGAATTTCGGAACCCTTCCGGTGACCAAACACTATTATCCCATATATCAAACTTTATCTCCAGACCATTCCAGAGTTCCTCGTCATGTCCGTGATCTCATCCCGGACTCCGAACAACATTCGGTCACCAACATACATAACTCATATAGTACTATATCATCAACGAACGTTAAGCGTGCGGACCCTAAGGGTTTGAGAACTATGTAGACATGACCGAGACACCTCTCTGGTCAATAACCAATAGCGGGACCTAGATGCCCATATTGGCTCCTACATATTCTACGAAGATCTTTATCGGTCAGACCGCATAACAACATATGTTGTTCCCTTTGTCATTGGTATGTTACTTGCCCGGGATTCGATCATCGGTATCTCAATACCTGGTTCAATCTCATTACCAGCAAGTCTCTTTACTCGTTCCGTAATACATCATCCTGCAACTAACTCATTAGTTGCAATGCTTGCAAGGCTTATAGTGATGTGCATTACCGAGTGGGCCCAGAGATACCTCTCCGACAATCGGAGTGACAAATCCTAATCTCAAAATACGCCAACCCAACAAGTACCTTCGGAGACACCTGTAGAGCACCTTTATAATCACCCAGTTACGTTGTGACGTTTGGTGGAACACAAAGTGTTCCTTCGGTAAACGGGAGTTGCATAATCTCATAGTCATAGGAACATGTATAAGTCATGAAGAAAGCAATAGCAACAAACTAAATGATCAAGTGCTAAGCTAACAGAATGGGTCAAGTCAATCACATCATTCTCCTAATGATGTGATCCATTTAATCAAATGACAACTCATGTCTATGGTTAGGAAACTTAACCATCTTTGATCAACGAGCTAGTCAAGTAGAGGCATACTAGTGACACTCTGTTTGTCTATGTATTCACACAAGTATCATGTTTCCGGTTAATACAATTCTAGCATGAATAATAAACATTTATCATAATATAAGGAAACATATAATAACTTTATTATTGCCTCTAGGGCATATTTCCTTCAGACACCGGAAGTGTTCCGGGTGATTTCACAGAAAACCGGAGTGCCGGAGGGTTACCGGAACCCCCACGGGGAAAGTTGGGCCTTCATGGGGAATAGGGAAGAGGGGAGGCAGCTGTCACACCCACGACGTGGTTATATCTCCCACGTGTCGGAGCACGACTTAGAGGCATAACCGCATTGTAGGCATGTCGCAAGAGGGGTAATATTTACACATCCCATGTACTGAATAAGAAAGAGATAAAGAGTTGGCTTACAATCTCCACTTCACAAAATACATAAAATAGCATTACATCATCCAGAATTACAATCAAGGTCCGACTACGGAACCAAATAAAGAAAGACTACCCCTAATACAATAGGTCCCCGATCGCCCCAACTGGGCTCCACTACTGATCGACTGGAAATGAAACAACACAACGAACACGATCTTCATCGAGCTCCTCCTTGAGCTCGGTCGCGTCACCTGCACGGTCATCATCGGCACCTGCAGCTGGTTTTGGAAGTGATCTGTGAGTCATGGGGACTCAGCAATCTCACACTCGCGATCAAGACTATTTAAGCTTATGGGTAGGAAAAAGGTGGTGAGGTGGAGCTGCAGCAAGCACTAGCATATATGGTGGCTAACTTACACAAATGAGAGCAAGAAGAGAAGCAAAGCACGGTCGTGAACTAGATGTGATCAAGAAGTGATCCTGAAACTACTTACGTTCAAGCATAACACCAAAACCGTGTTCACTTCCCGAACTCCGCCGGAAAGAGACCATCACGGCTACACACGCGGTTGATGCATTTTAATTAAGTTAAGTGTCAAGTTCTCTACAACCGGACATTAACAAATTCCCATCTGCCCATAACCGCGGGCACGGCTTTTGAAAGTTTAAAACCCTGCAGGGGTGTCCCAACTTAGCCCATCACAAGCTCTCACGGTCAACGAAGCATATTCCTTCTCCCAGGAAGACCCGATCAGACTCGGAATCCCGGTTACAAGACATTTCGACAATGGTAAAACAAGACCAGCAAGACCACCCGCTGTGCCGACAAATCCCGATAGGAGCTGCACATATCTCGTTCTCAGGGCACATCGGATAAGCTAAGCGTACAGGAGCCGACGTAACCCAAGTTGCCAAGGGATGGCCCTGCACGGTGCTCTAGTTTGGACCAACACTCAGAGGAGCACTGGCCCGGGGGTTTAAATAAAGAGGACCTTGAGTCTGCAGAACCCAAGGGAAAAAAGGCTTAGGTGGCAAATGGTAAAACCAAGGTTGGGCCTTGCTGGAGGAGTTTTATTCAAGGCGAACTGTCAAGGGGTTCCCATTATAACCCAACCGTGTAAGGAACGCAAAATCAAGGAATATAACACCGGTATGACGGAAACTAGGGCGGCAAAAGTGGAACAAAACACCAGGCATAAGGCCGAGCCTTCCACCCTTTACCAAGTATATAGGTGCGTTAAATAAATAAGAGATATTGTGATATCCCAACAATAATCATGTTCCAACATGGAACAAACTTCATCTTCACCTGCAACTAGCAACGCTATAAGAGGGGCTGAGCAAAGCGGTAACATAGCCAAACAACGGTTTTCTAGGATTGGTGGGTTAGAGGCCTGACATGGCAATATATGAGGCACGATATAGCAAGTGGTAGGTATCGCGGCATAGCAAAAGAGCAAACAACTAGCAAGCAAAGATAGAAGTGATTTGGAGGGTATGTTCATCTTGCCTGAGATCCCACAAGGAAGAAGAACGAGTTCATGAAGAAGACAAACGGACGTAGTCGAAGGAATCCTCACAAACGCGACGTTATCGGAACTAACCTGAAGAAGCGACACCGGAAAGAAGCAAACAACATAGTAAACAACCATCACATAACATGGCATGGCATGATGCACAACCAAGTATGATGCATGTTCGGTTTAAATATGCATGGCATGGCAAAGTGCACAAGCAATTCTACAAATTAAGTGGATCTCAACATGCAACAGGTTTCATATTGACGGAACACCACAACAAGTTATTTAGTTTGATCTTGTTTATGTACCCAACAATATTAAATGTTGTTAAACATGGCAAGAGGTGAAACATGAGTAAAATAAACGGTTAGGCATTTTAAATGAGGCCGAAAACAACAACAACAATTCAGAAAATCCTCATATGCATTTAGCAAATTAATGCAAACAACAATTTAAACACTCTTGATGTTGTTATCATGATGCGGATGACATGTGCAAGTTATGCATTTTTTATTAAAAGTTAACATGAGCATATTATGAAGCATTTGTCACCGTGGTGGAAACAAAAGGGTGCCACGGCGATGAATCCAAAAATTATGCCACGGCACCATATCGGTTCCGGTAGCTCATGGAGATACCGATGCAAAAGGAAAAGTGACGGAAGCGTGTCAAAAGATGGTGGGGTGATCCCGGTAACTGGGTGTCCCACGAGACAACGGTATGGCAACGGGGAACATGCCAGAAACACGTCGGGCACGGTGCAAACGCGAGCATTTCATACAACACACAACATTCATTCACGGGCGTCGTCTCGGTGGTTATACCTTCGAAGCGTGCGTTATGAAGCGGATCGGTTCAGCGTAGAGGAAGTAGTGGAAGTAGACGTTCTCGTGGCGGTAGTGTAAGTAGTGGTACACATTTCAGTAAGGAAGTAGTCGTTTTTGTTCGCGAAGCGGTAGTGGTACAAGGTGATCGAGGAACTTGACGAATCCACGTTCAACGGTAGTCATTCCCGACACTTGTGAACCACGGTTCTTCGGGAAACGGTAGTCGTACACGTCCGTAGATGTTTGGGTCGACGGTAGAGGAACTTGACGGTCCATGTAGTCGAACCAGGCGCATCCGAAGGGTACTTGGTGAATCCGAAGTAGAGGTACACTTGTTGAAGTGAGACTTGGCGTTTTGACCTGTAATCGTTCGGGCGTCGTGGAAGAACTTGACGTTCACGGGGTCTCGGTCTTGGCCTTGGTACAGTGGCTCCATGAACACAACAGGGCCAGATGGATGCAAGGCCATGGCAGCAACAGGTCAGAGCGCTTGACAGTAACCGAAGTCAACAGGTGCTCGAGGACAGGGGCGCTCGGGGCAACGGTGTGCAGGACGTAGGTGGAGGGGTTGATGGCGACGGGCGGCGAGGTCGGCTGCTTGCTGGTGGTGGGGGGCTCCGGCAACGCGAACTGCAGGAGGCCGGCCTTGGAGCCTCGGTGCTCGAGGCGAGGAGCAGGAGATGACGCAGACGAAGTCGTGGGGCGCGGGGACCTGCTCTGTTGAGGCAGGAGGAGGCCGGGGCAGGAGCGGTGTAGGTCGTGGTCGCCGGCGGCGACCGGACGCGGCGGCGGGATGGCGAGGTGGTAGCGGGGGCTCCGGACGACGCGGAGACGGAGAGGCGCGACGACGGCGATTTCTGGCCGGATCGAGGAGGAGGGAGGCGAGCGAGGTGACGAGGAGGAGGCAGAGGGGATCGGGCGTGAGGTGGCGGCGCTGAATGGGCATCGAGGGAGAGGATCGAGGCTGCGAGGGAGAGAAGGGGTGCCGCGCGTGCGTCCT
The DNA here is from genome assembly GCF_003073215.2 of Triticum urartu. Lineage (NCBI taxonomy): Eukaryota > Viridiplantae > Streptophyta > Magnoliopsida > Poales > Poaceae > Triticum > Triticum urartu. The sequence continues at coordinate 608,036,070 of NC_053023.1, forward strand.
GTTCCCCTTTGGCGGCGTTGCGGGACGAGGAGGGAGCGAGGGGAAGGAAACAGGGAGGCTAGGGTTCGGTCGGGTTCCCCTCTGGCGGCGTTGCGGGACGAGGAGGGAGCGAGGGGAAGGAAACAGGGAGGCTAGGGTTCGGTCGGGCCTTGGCCATGGGCCGGCGCTGGGAAAGCTGGCAGGATGCAACTAGGCTGGGAGGCCGGCGCTGCTAGGAGGCCCAAGTGGCCAGAGGCGGCTGGGCTCCCTTCTCCCTCCCTCTTCTCTTAAATAACTTATTTTCTTTAACATAAAAGAAATTAGAGAGAGGAAAAGAAAGAGAAGGTTAGGGAAGGATTTTGCGCATGGGGATAATATTTCTAGACTCACAAAAATGTGAGTAATTTAAATAAAATGACAAGAGGATATTTGGAGAAAAAAGGATTCGCACATGTTGAATTTAATTCAACATGTTTGAATTTTGAAACCCATTCGAAAGGACTCTAAAATGGGATGAGCTTTTTCAAAGGAGCCTCGATAAAAGAGATGAGAAATATTGGCAAGGTTTGAAGGTCAAACTTGAAGAGGAATAGACATGGGAATTATTTTGCACGTGTGTTATGATGATTCCAAATTAATGGAATATTTATAATAGCTCCCTAAAATATTGGGAGGATATGTTATATAGAGAAATCACCATGTGAGTTCCCTTGATTTAAATGGACCAAAGATCCATGCAATTTATTTAGTTGAGTTGCCAAAGATTTATGAGAAGATGGCATGATGACATGATGCAATGCAAAAGTAAAAGGGCAGGCACAAATGAAACACACGGCGAAACCCGGAAACCCTGGAAGGCATCTGAAGCTCCGGTCTTTGGGCGTCACAACACTCCACCACTACGAGAGGATCTCGTCCCGAGATCTAGGAAGGCACCGGAGAGAAACGGAAGAGGAAGAGAAGAGGTAAAACTAAGTTGCTTCTTTGACAAACGAGTGAAACCAAAGAACCTTGAGAGGTTAAGCCATTTTGAGAAAAGAATACAACAGAGATGAACGAAGTTGAAAACACTCCATTAGAAAGGAGGAACAAGGAACATTACGAGAACCTTGTAGGTTGAAAGACATAAGAAAATGGTTGCAATGGACAAGACGTACATGCAAGCACTCCGGTAGAAACAAGATGTACAAGGAACGATGAAGATCAATTACGATAACACTCCGGTTGGAAAAGGAAGGCATAGAATATGATCTTGACAAGCTGAGAGGATACTTGATGAAATCAACAACACACTGCCTCCGAAACTACTGAAAGAATGGCACGATGGGTAAGTAAGATTTCAGACAGCACTCCAGTTGAGAAGGGAGACAAAACTTGATAAGATGAGAGAACTTGAATGGAGGACATGACACTCCGGTTGAATGGATAAGCAAAGGAAAGAACACGATCCTGACAATTCGAGATGATGAGTTAAGAGAGAAACATCACAATACCTCCGGAAGAGAGAATAGATGATAGATCATTGGAATGAAAGAATGGAGAAGAAAATGCCCACTTTTGCCACAAAAGAGCTTGGAGAGCACCCTTCCAAGAAGGTTATAACGGAGTTGTTGGAAAACCAACAACGAAATGAATAAGCTTGTAGTGGGCTTATGGAAAACTTCTCAAAATTATGAGGTGAAATTCTGCCACTAACGGAAACAATAGATTGGATTGATATGAATAAGGCGATGAGAAACTTATTTCACCGGGAGGATAAATGAAGAACTTGGATCATTTATAAACACCATAAATAGCAACAATCCTTAGGGGAAGCTTTAGGTGAAATATAACCCAATATACTCCAATGAAGAGATTGATGTATTGAAAAGATGTCCTGAATGAACTGAAAATGATGGATTTAAGTTATGTCACTCTTGAAAACTTGTGAATCATGAAACACGAAGGAAAATTATCAACAATGACATAACACCATCTCAAAAGATGAGATATGAAAGAATTGCGCTTCGAAATGCAAGATGAAGAAAGCTTGAAGTATAGCTTGGCGGATCATAACTTCGAAAGAGATCTTGAAGAACAATTGAAGAATGAAAAGAATCCTTGACGAACCATCATGTAGAGCCTCCATGAAGAACTCAGGTAAACAAAAGGATGATCAAACGAAAGGAAAGAGAAGTTGAAAACACAAGGTGAAGCCTTGCGATGATTTAGATGGAGCTTCGTGGTGATATAATTGAGAGATCTTGGAACTCCGGGAAAAGAAAGATGAACAATTGAAACCGAGGATTTTGATGAACCTCCGGAATAAGGAGTTGAATATACTCAATGAAGCAAGAATAAGAATTACATTATGCTAATCCTTCATCAAATAAATTGATGGCACACAATGGATTTGGCATACTACTAATTCTCATTGGAAAGGATTGCGGAATGATATAGCGCAAACTTGAGAAGGTCTTCGACAAACCACCGGTAGGATTGAAACAACGAATAAATTGATATGATAAACAAAGGGAGAAGAATCTTAGAAGAACCACTGTAAGAATTGAAAACGATTGAAGAAAAGATAAAGAAGCACCGGGAAGAATTAGAGAACCAATGAAGATACTTGAGGGGATTTAGATACAAGTGAAACGAAGAGATCATGAACTGACTAGAGAATACTTGAGCGATGCACCAGTAAGATTTTGAGAATGAGAGTTGAAAGCTGAGAATGAATAAACCTGAAATGATGGTCTTCGGAGAATCAAACTGAAAAGACTCTTGAATTACTCCAGATGGGTGAAAAGAATTGTCACAATCAGAAATAATTATGAGAGGATGGCAACAAGCTAGAATCACAAATCTTTGAAGAGAATGAAGCAAGGTTTAGAGAAAAATCATCTTCGGTCTTCAAAAGTTGAGAATGACGATGAGAAACACCACCATGAATCATTGAGATACTCCGGGATGAATATTAGAAAGGTTGAACCGACGATGAAAATAATTTGAAAACGATCTTGGAGAAGGCATTTGACTGATGATAATTTATACTTACGTCAAACTTTGAATGAATTTGAGAATAACTCCGGGAAGATTAGAAGAGTCAGGTAAGATCCTGGGGAAAGACTTGTGGGTTAGGTCCCACACAAGATAAAAACCATTGACATGATTTAAAAGAGAGAATGCGCCGGTTGAGTTAAACGGCTTGAATGAGATAACAACCTCGAAATAAGATGAGCAGATCTTGAATGACAAGACGAGCCTTGTGAGATATCTTTAGCACTCCCGAACAAATGAATAGCGAGAAGTGAATGATTATGAGGTGCACCAGCATGAGAAGGTATTTGAAACGAGGAAAAGAGATATGATCAACAAAGCTTGACTTGAATCCACCGGAGAAGAAAAGAATGAAGAATGGTGAACTTGACGCTCCGTTAGGATCTTCATGAGAATCACCGGGTAAGAACATTGGCGGAAAAGAATTGAGAGACTTCACATCCATAAGATGATAGTTGATTAAAAAATCCAAATCCTTGAAGGAAAAGGGGGGGAGGGGGGGAAAAAAAGACAATTTGGGACGAATGAAACAAACACCGTTGAGAATACTTGAGTTGATCTTGCGGATGTCGAAAATGAACGGATCCACTTGAAGGGAAGCTCACCGGTTGAGAAGAAATTGAAATGACAAACTCGATGATCGAGAAGGATTAGTATTCACATAGGAACATGAGAACACCGCTTAGGAAAGGTATGGAATCAACACTTGACTTCGAAGCAACTCGAATACCACAATCAAAACAAAACAAAGGATTGGTTTGCAGAAAAAGCTGGAACAAACATATGATAGAGATTTCGTCTGAAGTTTTCGTGGTGGGGCCCACACGGGCTCGATCGTACATCACCATCATGTACAAGGCAGTGCACATGACATATGAAGCGTCCCCGAGTCAGCATAACCAAGGACTCTTTAAGACACAACGAGACCACTGTAAAACCAACCGTGGATAGGCGGACCACTAGACGTCGAACCCCAATCTCATATCATGCATCTGTCGGAAACATATCCTAAGAGCTACTTGAATTCCCACTTATAAACTCCCGAAACTTTCTAGTTATGCAATCAGGTGTTGGGGATACAGGGGAAGCATAATATCTCACCCAAACTAACAAATCCTACATCTAGCTGTATCCATCCTTCAACACATAACCAAGAAACCTTCGGAAATCATTTACCTCAACCTTCGAAAAGCATTCGTTATACGAGTTATGGCAATACTCCCGAACTCCCGCCCCAGTACTGGGTGGCGTCGAGGTTATCTCACCAACAACTGCATAAAAGAGATTTTCGATGTCGGCGAAACTCAGGTATTCCAGAACTGCAACGATAAAATTGTGATGACAACACCTCGGAGCTCAACTCCCTGGGACACTGCCACAACCCCTAAATGTCAGGAGGCACCAAGAACAATGTTCTCGTCACAAAACCATCGGAACGATTCCAAGATACCCGCTTGATCCTAAAAAAATCATGAAATTTGAGAAGAGAAGAGTCAAAACTCTACGTCAGGAGGCCTCACCAGAGCGAAGAAGGGACTAAGGAGTAAAAAGAATCCTACTCTCCGATATATATAATCCTATAAGACTCAAAACATTTTTGTACACTCAACAACGCCAGCGATTCGATCAAGCAGGGGCTCCTAAGTCGGGGAAGACTCTGATACCAACTTGTCACACCCATGATGCGGTTATATCTCCCACGTGTTGGAGCACGACTTAGAGGAATAACCGCATTGTAGGCATGTCGCAAGAGGGGTAATCTTTCCACATCCCATGTACTGAATAAGAAAAAGATAAAGAGTTGGCTTACAATCGCCACTTCACACAATACATAAAATAGCATTACATCATCCAAAATTACAATCAAGGTCCGACTATGGAACCAAATAAAGAAAGACTACCCCTAATGCAATAGGTCCCCGATCGCCCCAACTGGGCTCCACTACTGATCGACTGGAAATGAAAACAACACAACGAACATGATCTTCATCGAGCTCCTCCTTGAGCTCGGTTGCGTCACCAACACGATCATCATCGGCACCTGCAACTAGTTTTGGAAGTAATTTGTGAGTCACGGGGACTCAGCAATCTCACATCCTCGCGATCAAGACTATTTAAGCTTATGGGTAGGAAAAAGGTGGTGAGGTGGAGCTGCAGCAAGCACTAGCATATATGGTGGCTAACTTACGCAAATGAGAGCGAGAAGAGAAGCAAAGCACGGTCATGAACTAGATGTGATCAAGAAGTGATCCTGAAACTACTTACGTTCAAGCATAACACCAAAACCGTGTTCACTTCCCGAACTCCGCCGGAAAGAGACCATCACGGCTACACACGCGGTTGATGCATTTTAATTAAGTTAAGTGTCAAGTTCTCTACAACCGGACATTAACAAATTTCCATCTGCCCATAACCGCGGGCACGACTTTTGAAATTTCAAAACCCTGCAGGGGTGTCTCAACTTAGCCCCTCACAAGATCTCACGGTCAACGAAGGATATTCCTTCTGCCAGGAAGACCCGATCAGACTCGGAATCCTGGTTACAAGACATTTTGACAATGGTAAAACAAGACCAGCAAGACCACCCGCTGTGCCGACAAATCCCGATAGGAGCTGCACATATCTCGTTCTCAGGGCACACCGGATAAGCTAAGCGTACATGAGCCGACGTAACCCAAGTTGTCAAGGGATGGCCCTGCACGGTGCTCTAGTTTGGACCAACACTCAGAGGAGCACTGGCTCGGGGGTTTAAATAAAGATGACCCTTGAGTCTGCAGAACCCAAGGGAAAAAAGGCTTAGGTGGCAAATGTTAAACCAAGGTTGGGCCTTGCTGGAGGAGTTTTATTCAAGGCGAACTGTCAAGGGGTACCCATTATAATCCAACCGCGTAAGGAACACAAAATCAAGGAACAACTAGCAAGCAAAGATAGAAGTGATTTCGAGGGTATGGTCATCTTGCCTGAGATCCCGCAAGGAAGAAGAACAAGTACATGAAGAAGACAATCGGACGTAGTCGAAGGAATCCTCACAAATGTGACATTATCGGAACTAACTCGAAGAAGCAACACCGGAAAGAAGCAAACAACATAGTAAACAACCATCACATAACATGGCATGATGCACAACCAAGTATGATGCATGTCTGGTTTAAATATGCATGGCATGGCAAAGTGCACAAGCAATTCTATAAATTAAGTGGAGCTCAATATGCAACGAGTTGCATATTGATGGAACACCACAACAAGTTATTTAGGTCGATCTCGTTTATGTACCCAACAATATTAAATATTGTTAAACATGGCAAGAGATGAAACATGAGTAAAATACACAGTTAGGCATTTTAAATGAGGCCGGAAACAACAACAACAACAACAACAACAATTCCAGAAAATCCTCATATGCATTTAGCAAATTAATGCAAACAACAATTTAAACACTCTTGATGTTGTTATCATGATGCGGATGACATGTGCAAGTTATGCATTTTTTATTAAAAGTTAACATGAGCATATTATGAAGCATTTGTCACCGTGGTGGAAACAAAAGGGTGCCACGGCGATGAATCCAAAAATTATGCCACGGCACCATATCGGTTCCGGTAGCTCATGGAGATACCGATGCAAAAGGAAAAGTGACGGAAGCGTGTCAAAAGATGGTGGGGTGATCCCGGTAACTGGGTGTCCCACGAGACAACGGTATGGCAACGGGGAACATGCCAGAAACACGTCGGGCACGGTGCAAACGCGAGCATTTCATACAACACACAACATTCATTCACGGGCGTCGTCTCGGTGGTTATACCTTCGAAGCGTGCGTTATGAAGCGGATCGGTTCAGCGTAGAGGAAGTAGTGGAAGTAGACGTTCTCGTGGCGGTAGTGTAAGTAGTGGTACACATTTCAGTAAGGAAGTAGTCGTTTTTGTTCGCGAAGCGGTAGTGGTACAAGGTGATCGAGGAACTTGACGAATCCACGTTCAACGGTAGTCATTCCCGACACTTGTGAACCACGGTTCTTCGGGAAACGGTAGTCGTACACGTCCGTAGATGTTCGGGTCGACGGTAGAGGAACTTGACGGTCCATGTAGTCGAACCAGGCGCATCCGAAGGGTACTTGGTGAATCCGAAGTAGAGGTACACTTGTTGAAGTGAGACTTGGCGTTTTGACCTGTAATCGTTCGGGCGTCGTGGAAGAACTTGACGTTCACGAGGTCTCGGTCTTGGCCTTGGTACAGTGGCTCCATGAACACAACAGGGCCAGATGGATGCAAGGCCATGGCAGCAACAGGTCAGAGCGCTTGACAGTAACCGAAGTCAACAGGTGCTCGAGGACAGGGGTGCTCGAGGCAGCGGTGTGCAGGACGCAGGTGGAGGGGTTGATGGCGACGGGCGGCGAGGTCGGCTGCTTGCTGGTGGTGGGGGGCTCCGGCAACGCGAACTGCAGGAGGCCGGCCTTGGAGCGTCGGTGCTCGAGGCGAGGAGCAGGAGATGACGCAGACGAAGTCGTGGGGCGCGGGGACCTGCTCTGTTGAGGCAGGAGGAGGCCGGGGCAGGAGCGGCGCGGGTCGTGGTTGGCAGCGGCGATCGTACGCGGCGGCGGGATGGCGAGGTGGTAGCGGGGGCTCCGAACAACGCGGAGGCGGAGAGGCGCGACGACGGCGATTTCTGGCCGGATCGAGGAGGAGGGAGGCGAGCGAGGTGACGAGGAGGAGGCAGAGGGGATCGGGCGTGAGGTGGCGGCGCTGAATGGGCATCGAGGGAGAGGATCGAGGCTGCGAGGGAGAGAAGGGGTGCCGCGCGTGCGTCCTGTTCCCCTCTGGCGGCGTTGCGGGACGAGGAGGGAGCGAGGGGAAGGAAACACAAAGGCTAGGGTTCGGTCGGGCCTTGGCCATGGGCCGGCGCTGGGAAAGCTGGCAGGATGCAACTGGGCTGGGAAGCCGGTGCTGCTAGGAGGCCCAAGTGGCCAGAGGCGGCTGGGCTCCCTTCTCCCTCCCTCTTCTCTTAAATAACTTATTTTCTTTAACAGAAAAGAAATTAGAGAGAGGAAAAGAAAGAGAAGGTTAGGGAAGGATTTTGCGCATGGGGATAATATTTCTGGACTCACAAAAATGTGAGGAATTTAAATAAAATGACAAGAGGATTTTTGGAGAAAAAAGGATCCGTACATGTTGAATTTAATTCAACATGTTTGAATTTTGAAACCCATTCGAAAGGACTCTAAAATGGGCTGAGCTTTTTTAGAGGAGCCTCGATAAAAGAGATGTGAGATATTGGCAAGGTTTGAAGGTCAAACTCGAAGAGGAATAGACATGGGAATTATTTTGCACGTGTGTCATGATGATTCCAAATTAATGGAATATTTATAATAGCTCCCTAAAATATTGGGAGGATATGTTATATAGAGAAATCACCATGTGAGTTCCCTCGATTTAAATGGACCGAAGATCCATGCAATTTATTTAGTTGAGTTGCAAAAGATTTATGAGAAGATGGCATGATGACATGATGCAATGCAAAAATAAAAGGACAAGCACAAATGAAACACATGGCGACGGAAACCCTGGAAGGCATCTGAAGCTCCGGTCTTGGGGCGTCACACAGCCCACAAGGGGCCGCTGCGCCCCCTCCCTATAGGGAGTCTGAATTGGACTAGGGAGGGGGGCGCCCCCCTTTCCTTCTCCTCTTCCTCTCCCTTTCTTCCTTCCTTCCCCTTCCCCTCCTAGTTGGACTAGGAAAGGGAGAGTCCTAGTCCTACTAGGAGGAGGACTCCTCCCCTCCTTGGTGCGCCCTAGGGCCGGCCGGCCTCCCCCTTGCTCCTTTATATACGGGGGCAGGGGGCACCCTAGAACACACATGTTGATCATTGATCTCTTAGCCGTGTGCGGTGCCCCCCTCCACCATAATCCACCTTGATCATATCATAGCGGTGCTTAGGAGAATCCCTGCTCCGGTAGCTTCATCATCACCATCATCATGCTGTCGTGCTGACGAAGCTCTCCCTCGACACTGCTGGATCGTGAGTTCGTGGGACGTCACTGAGCCAAACGTGTGCAGATCACGGAGGTGTCATACTTTTGATACTAGGATCGGTCGATCGTGAAGACGTACGACTACATCAACCGCATTGTCATAACGCTTCCGCGTACGGTCTACGAGGGTGCATAGACAACACTCTCCCTTCTCGTTGGTATGCATCACCATGATCTTGCATGTGCGTATGAATTTTTTTGAAATTATTGCGTTCCCCAACAGTGGCATCCGAGCCAGGTCTATGCGTAGATGTTATATGCACAAGTAGAACACAAAGGAGTTGTGGGCGTGGGTATATACATATTGCTTGCCGTCACTAGTTGATTCTTGATTCAGCAGTATTGTTGGATGAAGCGGCTCAGACTGACATTATGCGTACGCTTACGCGAGACTGGTTCTACCGACGTGCTTCGCACACGGGTGGCTGGTGGGTGTCAGTTTGTCCAACTTTAGTTGAATCGGATTCAATGAACAGGGTTCTTTCTAAAGATCAAAAAGCAATCACTATACCGCGTTGTGGTTTTTGATGCGTAGGTAAGAACGGTTCTCGCTCAGCCCGTAGCAGCTAGTAAAACTTGCAACAACAAAGTAGAGGACGTCTAACTTGTTTTTGCAGGGCATGTTGTGATGTGATATGGTCAAGACATGATGAAATATAAATTGTTGTATGAGATGATCATGTTTTGTTAAAGTTATCGGCAACTGGCGGAAGCCTTATGGTTGTCTCTTTATTGCATAAGATGCAAGCTCCATACAATTGCTTTACTTTATCGCTATGCGATAGCAATAGTTGCAAAAGCAATAGTTGGTGAGACGACCATGTGACAACACATTGATAAAGATCAAGATGATGGAGATCATGGTGTCAAGCCGGTGATGATGGTGATCATGACGGTGCTTTGGAGATGGAGATCAAAGCCACAAGATGATGATGGCCATATCATATCACTTATATATGATTGCATGTGATGTTTATTTTTTATGCATCTTATTTTGCTTAGTTTGGCGGTAGCATTATAAGATGATCTCTCACTAAATTTCAAGGTACAAGTGTTCTCCCTGAGTATGCACCATTGGGACAGTTCTTCGTGCTGAAACACCACGTGATGATCGGGTGTCATAAGCTCTACGTTCACATACAACGGGTGCAAGCCAATTTTTCACATGCAGAATACTCGGGTTAATCTTGACGAGCCTAGCATATGCAGATATGGCCTCGGAACACTGAGACCGAAAGGTCGAGCGTGAATCATATAGTAGATATGATCAACATAGAGATGTTCACCATTGAAGACTACTCCATCTCACGTGATGATCAGACATGGTTTAGTTGATATGGATCACGTGATCACTTAGATGATTAGAGGGATGTCTATCTAAGTGGGAGTTCTTAAGTAATATGATTAATTGAATTTTAATTTATCATGAACTTAGTCCGGATAGTATTTTCATATCTATGTTGTAGATCAATTGCTCATGTATAGCTTCCCCGTTTTATTTATGATATGTTCCTAGAGAAAACCATGTTGAAAGATGATAGTAGCAATGATGCGGATTGGATCCGTGATCTAAGGATTATCCTCGTTGTAGCATAGAAGAATTATGTCCTTGATGCACCGCTAGGTGACATAACTATTGCAGGAGCAAATGCAGACATTATGAACGTTTGACAAAGCTTGGTATGATGACTACTTAATAGTTTAGTGCATCATGCTTCAAGGCTTAGAACCGGGACTTCAAAAATGTTTTTGAACGCCACAGAGCATATAAGATGTTCTAAGAGTTGAAATTGGTATTTCATACTCATGCCCGTGTTAAGAGGTAGGAGACCTCTAACAGTACTTTGCCTACAAGATGGAGGAGAATAGCTCAACTAGTGAGCATGTCCTCAGATTGTCTGGGTACTATAATTGCTTGAATAAAGTGGGAGTTAATATTCCAGATAAAATAGTGATTGACAGAGTTCTCTAGTCACTATCACCAAGTTAATAGAACTTCGTGATGAACTATAATATGCAAGGGATGACAAAAGCAATTCCCAAGCTCTTTGCAATGTTGAAATCAGTGAAGGTAGAAATCAAGAAAAGGATTAAGTGTTGATGGTTGACAAGACCACTAGTTTCAAGTAAAAGGGAAAGTGAAAGAAATAGGAACTTCAAAGAAGAATAGCGAGAAAGTTGTTGCTCCCATGAAGAATCCCAAAGATAGACCCAAGCCTGCAACTAAGTTCTTCTATTGCAAAGGAAATGGTCACTGGAAGTGGAACTGCCCTAGATACTTGGCGGATAAGAAGGATGGCAAAGTGAAAAAAAGTATATTTGATATACATGTTATTGATATGTACTTTACTAGTGTTTATAGCAACCCCTCGGTATTTAATATTGGTTCAGTTGCTAAGAGTAGTAACTCGAAATGGGAGTTGCAAAATAAATAGAGACTAGTTAAGGGCGAGGTGATGATGTGAGTTGGAAGTGATTCCAAGGTTGATAAGATCACTATCGCACACCCCCTTTACCTTCGGGATTAGTGTTGAACCTAAAATAAATGTTATTTGGTGTTTGCGTTGAGCATAGTATGATTGGATCATGTTTATTGCAATACAGTTATTCACTAAAGTCAAAGAATAATTGTTATTCTGTTTACATGAATAAAGACTTCTGAGGACATACACCCAAGGTGAATGGTTTATTGAATCTCGATCGTAGTGATACACATATTCATAATATTGAAGCCAAAAGATGCAAAGTTAATAATGATAGTGCAACTTATATGTGGCACTACCGTTTAGGTCATATTAGTGTAAAGCGCATGAAGAAACTCCATGTTGATGGGCTTTTGGAATCACTTGATTATGAATCATTTGATGCTTGTGAACCATGCCTCGTGGGCAAGATGACTAAAACTCCGTTCTCCGGAACAATGGAGCAAGCAACTGACTTATTGGAAATAATACATACTGATGTATGCAATCCGATGAGTGTTTTGGCTTGCGGCAGGTATCGTTATTTTCTGACCTTCACAGATGATTTGAGAAGATATGGGTATATCTAATTGATGAAACATAAGTCTGAAACATTTGAAAAGTTCAAAGAATTTCAGAGTGAAGTGAAAAATCATCGTAACAAGAAAATAAAGGTTCTACAATCTTATCGCGGAGACGAATATTTGAGTTACGAGTTTGGTCTTCGACTAAAACAATGTGGAATAGTTTCACAAATTCATGCCACCTAGAACACCACAGCATAATGGTGTGTCCGAACGTCATAATCGTACTTTATTGGATATACTGCAATATATGATGTCTCTTACCGATTTACCTCTATCGTTTTGGGGTTATGCATTAGAGACAACTGATAAGTCTCCAACGTATCTATAATTTTTGATTACTCCATGCTATATTATTTACTGTTTTGAATGTTTATGGGCTTTATTATACACTTTTATATCATTTTTGGGACTAACCTATTAACCCAAGAGCCCAGTGCCAGTTTCTGATTTTACCCTGTTTTAGGGTTTCGAAGAAAAGGAAAATCAAACAGAGTCCAATTGACCTGAAACTTCATAGAACTCATTTTTGGAAGGAAAGAAGCCCAGAAGACTTGGAGTGCACGTCGGGGGCTCTACGAGGAGGCCACGAGGCAGGGGGGCGCGCCCACCCCCTGGGCGCGCCCTCCACCCTCGTGAGCCCCTCGTGGCCCCCCTGACGTACTTCTTCCGCCTATATATCTCTATATACCCTAAAAACACCCGGGAGCACAATAGATCAGGAATTCCGCCGCCAGAAGCCTCCGTAGCCACTGAAAGCCAATCTAGACCCGTTCCGGCACCCTGCCGGAGGGGGCAATCCCTCTCCGGTGGCCATCTTCATCATCCCGGTGCTCTCCATGACGAGGAGGGAGTAGTTCTCCCTCGGGACTGAGGGTATGTACCAGTAGCTATGTGTTTGATCTCTCTCTCGTGTTCTTGAGGTGATACGATCTTGATGTATCGCGAGCTTTGCTATTATAGTTGGATCTTATGTTTCTCCTCCCCCTCTACTCTCTTGTAATGAATTGAGTTTCCCCTTTGGAGTTATCTTATCGGATTGAGTCTTTAAAGATTTGAGAACACTTGATGTATGTCTTGTCGTGGATATCTGTGGTGACAATGGGATATCACGTGATTCACTTGATGTATGTTTTGGTGATCAACTTGCGGGTTCCGCCCATGAACCTATGCATAGGGGTTGGCACATGTTTTCGTCGTGATTCTCCGGTAGAAACTTTGGGGCACTCTTTGAGGTTCTATGTGTTGGTTGAATATATGAATCTGAGATTGTGTGACGCATATCGTATAATCATACCCACGGATACTTGAGGTGACATTGGAGTATCTAGGTGACATTAGGGTTTCGGTTGATTTGTGTCTTAAGGTATTATTCTAGTACGAACTCTAGGTCTGTTTGTGACACTTATAGGAATAGCCCAACGGATTGATTGGAAAGAATAACTTTGAGGTGGTTTCGTACCCTACCATAATCTCTTCATTCGTTCTCCTCTATTAGTGACTTTGGAGTGACTCTTTGTTGCATGTTGAGGGATAGTTATGTGATCCAATTATGTTAGTATTGTTGAGAGGACTTACACTAGTGAAAGTATGAACCCTAGGCCTTGTTTCAACACATTGCAATACCGTTTACGCTCACTTTTATCATTAGTTACCTTGCTGTTTTTATAATTTCAGATTACAAATACCTTTATCTACCATCCATATACCGCTTGTATCACCATCTCTTCGCCGAACTAGTGCACCTATACAATTTACCATTGTATTGGGTGTGTTGGGGACACAAGAGACTCTTTGTTATTTGATTGCAGGGTTACTTGAGAGAGACCATCTTCACCCTACGCCTCCTACAGATTGATAAACCTTAGGTCATCCACTTGAGGGAAATTCGCTACTGTCCTACAAACCTCTGCAATTGGAGGCCCAACAATGTCTACAAGAAGAAGGTTGTGTAGTAGACATCAAGCTCTTTTCTGGCGCCGTTGCTGGGGAGGTTAGCGCTTGAAGGTATATCTTTAGATCTTGCAATCGAGTCTTTTAGTTTCTTGTTTTATCACTAGTTTAGTTTATAAAAGAAAACTACAAAAAAATGGAATTGAGTTTGTCTCATACGCTTCATCTTTTTAATATCTTTCATGAGTATGATGGTAAGGAAAATTGTGCTCAAGTGCTAGAAGAAGAATGCATTAGAATGTTTGGCACTAAATATTTGAATGATGAGCATGACTGCAATGTTGTTAGTATGAATTCCTTGAATATCCATGATGCTAATGATATGCAAAGCCACAAGCTTGGGGAAGCTATGTTTGATGAAGATGATATTTTCTGTCCCCCAAGTTTTGATGAGAAAATTTATTTTGATGAAATAATGCCTCCTATTTATGATGATTATATTGATGAAAGTGGATTTGGAGAGGTCATGACTTTATTTTGTGATGAATCCACTATTTCGGAAGAGGTTTCAATTGATTATGAGAAGGAAGTTGCTATCTATGATGATTATTGTGATGAATTGTATGCTATAAAGAATAATGATATCCATGAAACTTGTCATCATGATTTTAGTTTTCAATTGGATTATGCCTCACATGATAATTATTTTGTTGAGTTTGCTCCCACTATTATTCATGAGAAGAATTTTGCTTGTGTGG